>NW_028254161.1:0-46955 GCF_964263255.1 Lissotriton vulgaris
ATAACACCCCCCCATTACGTCATGCTTCAGAAATGTGGAAAATGGTCCGTTTTCAAATGTTTTATTTTTGAACGTCAGTTCACATTTGTAGGTGGATCATCAGTGTTAGAGCTAAAATTAGCATGTTTAAAGTGATTTTCATGCTTCTTGGGGCCCAAAACACAAGATTTATGGAATGGTTAAAAGTGCATGAAAATGGCCAATTTACTCACTCTGAGTTCTCAAAAAGGGTTTCTTCACCCCGGGAAGTTAATTAAATACCATTTGGAGGCATTTAATGTTCGAGCAAAAACGGCTGATTTTCGACAAAAGAGATAACACCCCCCCATTACGTCATGCTTCAGAAATGTGGAAAATGGTCCGTTTTCAAATGTTTTATTTTTGAACGTCAGTTCACATTTGTAGGTGGATCATCAGTGTTAGAGCTAAAATTAGCACGTTTAAAGTGATTTTCATGCTTCCAGGGGCCCAAAACACAAGATTTATGGAATGGTTAAAAGTGCATGAAAATGGCCAATTTACTCACTCTGAGTTCTCAAAAAGGGTTTCTTCACCCCGGGAAGTTAATTAAATACCATTTGGAGGCATTTAATGTTCGAGCAAAAACGGCTGATTTTCGACAAAAGAGATAACACCCCCCATTACGTCATGCTTCAGAAATGTGGAAAATGGTCCGTTTTCAAATGTTTTATTTTTGAACGTCAGTTCACATTTGTAGGTGGATCATCAGTGTTAGAGCTAAAATTAGCATGTTTAAAGTGATTTTCATGCTTCCAGGGGCCCAAAAGACAAGATTTATGGAATGGTTAAAAGTGCATGAAAATGGCCAATTTACTCACTCTGAGTTCTCAAAAAGGGTTTCTTCACCCCGGGAAGTTAATTAAATACCATTTGGAGGCATTTAATGTTAGAGCAAAAACGGCTGATTTTCGACAAAAGAGATAACACCCCCCCATTACGTCATGCTTCAGAAATGTGGAAAATGGTCCGTTTTCAAATGTTTTATTTTTGAACGTCAGTTCACATTTGTAGGTGGATCATCAGTGTTAGAGCTAAAATTAGCATGTTTAAAGTGATTTTCATGCTTCCAGGGGCTCGGGAAGTTAATTAAATACCATTTGGAGGCATTTAATGTTCGAGCAAAAACGGCTGATTTTCGACAAAAGAGATAACACCCCCCCATTACGTCATGCTTCAGAAATGTGGAAAATGGTCCGTTTTCAAATGTTTTATTTTTGAACGTCAGTTCACATTTGTAGGTGGATCATCAGTGTTAGAGCTAAAATTAGCATGTTTAAAGTGATTTTCATGCTTCCAGGGGCTCGGGAAGTTAATTAAATACCATTTGGAGGCATTTAATGTTCGAGCAAAAACGGCTGATTTTCGACAAAAGAGATAACACCCCCCCCATTACGTCATGCTTCAGAAATGTGGAAAATGGTCCGTTTTCAAATGTTTTATTTTTGAACGTCAGTTCACATTTGTAGGTGGATCATCAGTGTTAGAGCTAAAATTAGCATGTTTAAAGTGATTTTCATGCTTCCAGGGGCCCAAAACACAAGATTTATGGAATGGTTAAAAGTGCATGAAAATGGCCAATTTACTCACGCTGAGTTCTCAAAAAGGGTTTCTTCACCCCGGGAAGTTAATTAAATACCATTTGGAGGCATTTAATGTTCGAGCAAAAACGGCTGATTTTCGACAAAAGAGATAACACCCCCCCATTACGTCATGCTTCAGAAATGTGGAAAATGGTCAGTTTTCAAATGTTTTATTTTTGAACGTCAGTTCACATTTGTAGGTGGATCATCAGTGTTAGAGCTAAAATTAGCATGTTTAAAGTGATTTTCATGCTTCCAGGGGCCCAAAACACAAGATTTATGGAATGGTTAAAAGTGCATGAAAATGGCCAATTTACTCACTCTGAGTTCTCAAAAAGGGTTTCTTCACCCCGGGAAGTTAATTAAATACCATTTGGAGGCATTTAATGTTCGAGCAAAAACGGCTGATTTTCGACAAAAGAGATAACACCCCCCCCATTACGTCATGCTTCAGAAATGTGGAAAATGGTCCGTTTTCAAATGTTTTATTTTTGAACGTCAGTTCACATTTGTAGGTGGATCATCAGTGTTTGAGCTAAAATTAGCATGTTTAAAGTGATTTTCATGCTTCCAGGGGCCCAAAAGACAAGATTTATGGAATGGTTAAAAGTGCATGAAAATGGCCAATTTACTCACTCTGAGTTCTCAAAAAGGGTTTCTTCACCCCGGGAAGTTAATTAAATACCATTTGGAGGCATTTAATGTTAGAGCAAAAACGGCTGATTTTCGACAAAAGAGATAACACCCCCCCATTACGTCATGCTTCAGAAATGTGGAAAATGGTCCGTTTTCAAATGTTTTATTTTTGAACGTCAGTTCACATTTGTAGGTGGATCATCAGTGTTAGAGCTAAAATTAGCATGTTTAAAGTGATTTTCATGCTTCCAGGGGCTCGGGAAGTTAATTAAATACCATTTGGAGGCATTTAATGTTCGAGCAAAAACGGCTGATTTTCGACAAAAGAGATAACACCCCCCCATTACGTCATGCTTCAGAAATGTGGAAAATGGTCCGTTTTCAAATGTTTTATTTTTGAACGTCAGTTCACATTTGTAGGTGGATCATCAGTGTTAGAGCTAAAATTAGCATGTTTAAAGTGATTTTCATGCTTCCAGGGGCTCGGGAAGTTAATTAAATACCATTTGGAGGCATTTAATGTTCGAGCAAAAACGGCTGATTTTCGACAAAAGAGATAACACCCCCCCATTACGTCATGCTTCAGAAATGTGGAAAATGGTCCGTTTTCAAATGTTTTATTTTTGAACGTCAGTTCACATTTGTAGGTGGATCATCAGTGTTAGAGCTAAAATTAGCATGTTTAAAGTGATTTTCATGCTTCCAGGGGCCCAAAACACAAGATTTATGGAATGGTTAAAAGTGCATGAAAATGGCCAATTTACTCACTCTGAGTTCTCAAAAAGGGTTTCTTCACCCCGGGAAGTTAATTAAATACCATTTGGAGGCATTTAATGTTCGAGCAAAAACGGCTGATTTTCGACAAAAGAGATAACACCCCCCCATTACGTCATGCTTCAGAAATGTGGAAAATGGTCCGTTTTCAAATGTTTTATTTTTGAACGTCAGTTCACATTTGTAGGTGGATCATCAGTGTTAGAGCTAAAATTAGCATGTTTAAAGTGATTTTCATGCTTCCAGGGGCCCAAAACACAAGATTTATGGAATGGTTAAAAGTGCATGAAAATGGCCAATTTACTCACTCTGAGTTCTCAAAAAGGGTTTCTTCACCCCGGGAAGTTAATTAAATACCATTTGGAGGCATTTAATGTTCGAGCAAAAACGGCTGATTTTCGACAAAAGAGATAACACCCCCCCATTACGTCATGCTTCAGAAATGTGGAAAATGGTCCGTTTTCAAATGTTTTATTTTTGAACGTCAGTTCACATTTGTAGGTGGATCATCAGTGTTAGAGCTAAAATTAGCATGTTTAAAGTGATTTTCATGCTTCCAGGGGCTCGGGAAGTTAATTAAATACCATTTGGAGGCATTTAATGTTCGAGCAAAAACGGCAGATTTTCGACAAAAGAGATAACACCCCCCCATTACGTCATGCTTCAGAAATGTGGAAAATGGTCCGTTTTCAAATGTTTTATTTTTGAACGTCAGTTCACATTTGTAGGTGGATCATCAGTGTTAGAGCTAAAATTAGCATGTTTAAAGTGATTTTCATGCTTCCAGGGGCTCGGGAAGTTAATTAAATACCATTTGGAGGCATTTAATGTTCGAGCAAAAACGGCTGATTTTCGACAAAAGAGATAACACCCCCCCATTACGTCATGCTTCCGAAATGTGGAAAATGGTCCGTTTTCAAATGTTTTATTTTTGAACGTCAGTTCACATTTGTAGGTGGATCATCAGTGTTAGAGCTAAAATTAGCATGTTTAAAGTGATTTTCATGCTTCCAGGGGCCCAAAACACAAGATTTATGGAATGGTTAAAAGTGCATGAAAATGGCCAATTTACACACTCTGAGTTCTCAAAAAGGGTTTCTTCACCCCGGGAAGTTAATTAAATACCATTTGGAGGCATTTTATGTTCGAGCAAAAACGGCTGATTTTCGACAAAAGAGATAACACCCCCCCATTACGTCATGCTTCAGAAATGTGGAAAATGGTCCGTTTTCAAATGTTTTATTTTTGAACGTCAGTTCACATTTGTAGGTGGATCATCAGTGTTAGAGCTAAAATTAGCATGTTTAAAGTGATTTTCATGCTTCCAGGGGCTCGGGAAGTTAATTAAATACCATTTGGAGGCATTTAATGTTCGAGCAAAAACGGCTGATTTTCGACAAAAGAGATAACACCCCCCATTACGTCATGCTTCAGAAATGTGGAAAATGGTCCGTTTTCAAATGTTTTATTTTTGAACGTCAGTTCACATTTGTAGGTGGATCATCAGTGTTAGAGCTAAAATTAGCATGTTTAAAGTGATTTTCATGCTTCCAGGGGCCCAAAACACAAGATTTATGGAATGGTTAAAAGTGCATGAAAATGGCCAATTTACTCACTCTGAGTTCTCAAA
Organism: Lissotriton vulgaris; assembly: GCF_964263255.1. Lineage (NCBI taxonomy): Eukaryota > Metazoa > Chordata > Amphibia > Caudata > Salamandridae > Lissotriton > Lissotriton vulgaris. Next base: position 4,642 of record NW_028254161.1, read on the forward strand.
AAGGGTTTCTTCACCCCGGGAAGTTAATTAAATACCATTTGGAGGCATTTAATGTTCGAGCAAAAACGGCTGATTTTCGACAAAAGAGATAACACCCCCCCATTACGTCATGCTTCAGAAATGTGGAAAATGGTCCGTTTTCAAATGTTTTATTTTTGAACGTCAGTTCACATTTGTAGGTGGATCATCAGTGTTAGAGCTAAAATTAGCATGTTTAAAGTGATTTTCATGCTTCCAGGGGCCCAAAACACAAGATTTATGGAATGGTTAAAAGTGCATGAAAATGGCCAATTTACTCACTCTGAGTTCTCAAAAAGGGTTTCTTCACCCCGGGAAGTTAATTAAATACCATTTGGAGGCATTTAATGTTCGAGCAAAAACGGCTGATTTTCGACAAAAGAGATAACACCCCCCCATTACGTCATGCTTCAGAAATGTGGAAAATGGTCCGTTTTCAAATGTTTTATTTTTGAACGTCAGTTCACATTTGTAGGTGGATCATCAGTGTTAGAGCTAAAATTAGCATGTTTAAAGTGATTTTCATGCTTCCAGGGGCCCAAAACACAAGATTTATGGAATGGTTAAAAGTGCATGAAAATGGCCAATTTACCCACTCTGAGTTCTCAAAAAGGGTTTCTTCACCCCGGGAAGTTAATTAAATACCATTTGGAGGCATTTAATGTTAGAGCAAAAACGGCTGATTTTCGACAAAAGAGATAACACCCCCCCATTACGTCATGCTTCAGAAATGTGGAAAATGGTCCGTTTTCAAATGTTTTATTTTTGAACGTCAGTTCACATTTGTAGGTGGATCATCAGTGTTAGAGCTAAAATTAGCATGTTTAAAGTGATTTTCATGCTTCCAGGGGCTCGGGAAATTAATTAAATACCATTTGGAGGCATTTAATGTTCGAGCAAAAACGGCTGATTTTCGACAAAAGAGATAACACCCCCCCATTACGTCATGCTTCAGAAATGTGGAAAATGGTCCGTTTTCAAATGTTTTATTTTTGAACGTCAGTTCACATTTGTAGGTTGATCATCAGTGTTAGAGCTAAAATTAGCATGTTTAAAGTGATTTTCATGCTTCCAGGGGCCCAAAACACAAGATTTATGGAATGGTTAAAAGTGCATGAAAATGGCCAATTTACTCACTCTGAGTTCTCAAAAAGGGTTTCTTCACCCCGGGAAGTTAATTAAATACCATTTGGAGGCATTTAATGTTCGAGCAAAAATGGCTGATTTTCGACAAAAGAGATAACACCCCCCCATTACGTCATGCTTCAGAAATGTGGAAAATGGTCCGTTTTCAAATGTTTTATTTTTGAACGTCAGTTCACATTTGTAGGTGGATCATCAGTGTTAGAGCTAAAATTAGCATGTTTAAAGTGATTTTCATGCTTCCAGGGGCCCAAAACACAAGATTTATGGAATGGTTAAAAGTGCATGAAAATGGCCAATTTACTCACTCTGAGTTCTCAAAAAGGGTTTCTTCACCCCGGGAAGTTAATTAAATACCATTTGGAGGCATTTAATGTTCGAGCAAAAACGGCTGATTTTCGACAAAAGAGATAACACCCCCCCATTACGTCATGCTTCAGAAATGTGGAAAATGGTCCGTTTTCAAATGTTTTATTTTTGAACGTCAGTTCACATTTGTAGGTGGATCATCAGTGTTAGAGCTAAAATTAGCATGTTTAAAGTGATTTTCATGCTTCTTGGGGCCCAAAACACAAGATTTATGGAATGGTTAAAAGTGCATGAAAATGGCCAATTTACTCACTCTGAGTTCTCAAAAAGGGTTTCTTCACCCCGGGAAGTTAATTAAATACCATTTGGAGGCATTTAATGTTCGAGCAAAAACGGCTGATTTTCGACAAAAGAGATAACACCCCCCCATTACGTCATGCTTCAGAAATGTGGAAAATGGTCCGTTTTCAAATGTTTTATTTTTGAACGTCAGTTCACATTTGTAGGTGGATCATCAGTGTTAGAGCTAAAATTAGCACGTTTAAAGTGATTTTCATGCTTCCAGGGGCCCAAAACACAAGATTTATGGAATGGTTAAAAGTGCATGAAAATGGCCAATTTACTCACTCTGAGTTCTCAAAAAGGGTTTCTTCACCCCGGGAAGTTAATTAAATACCATTTGGAGGCATTTAATGTTCGAGCAAAAACGGCTGATTTTCGACAAAAGAGATAACACCCCCCATTACGTCATGCTTCAGAAATGTGGAAAATGGTCCGTTTTCAAATGTTTTATTTTTGAACGTCAGTTCACATTTGTAGGTGGATCATCAGTGTTAGAGCTAAAATTAGCATGTTTAAAGTGATTTTCATGCTTCCAGGGGCCCAAAAGACAAGATTTATGGAATGGTTAAAAGTGCATGAAAATGGCCAATTTACTCACTCTGAGTTCTCAAAAAGGGTTTCTTCACCCCGGGAAGTTAATTAAATACCATTTGGAGGCATTTAATGTTAGAGCAAAAACGGCTGATTTTCGACAAAAGAGATAACACCCCCCCATTACGTCATGCTTCAGAAATGTGGAAAATGGTCCGTTTTCAAATGTTTTATTTTTGAACGTCAGTTCACATTTGTAGGTGGATCATCAGTGTTAGAGCTAAAATTAGCATGTTTAAAGTGATTTTCATGCTTCCAGGGGCTCGGGAAGTTAATTAAATACCATTTGGAGGCATTTAATGTTCGAGCAAAAACGGCTGATTTTCGACAAAAGAGATAACACCCCCCCATTACGTCATGCTTCAGAAATGTGGAAAATGGTCCGTTTTCAAATGTTTTATTTTTGAACGTCAGTTCACATTTGTAGGTGGATCATCAGTGTTAGAGCTAAAATTAGCATGTTTAAAGTGATTTTCATGCTTCCAGGGGCTCGGGAAGTTAATTAAATACCATTTGGAGGCATTTAATGTTCGAGCAAAAACGGCTGATTTTCGACAAAAGAGATAACACCCCCCCCATTACGTCATGCTTCAGAAATGTGGAAAATGGTCCGTTTTCAAATGTTTTATTTTTGAACGTCAGTTCACATTTGTAGGTGGATCATCAGTGTTAGAGCTAAAATTAGCATGTTTAAAGTGATTTTCATGCTTCCAGGGGCCCAAAACACAAGATTTATGGAATGGTTAAAAGTGCATGAAAATGGCCAATTTACTCACGCTGAGTTCTCAAAAAGGGTTTCTTCACCCCGGGAAGTTAATTAAATACCATTTGGAGGCATTTAATGTTCGAGCAAAAACGGCTGATTTTCGACAAAAGAGATAACACCCCCCCATTACGTCATGCTTCAGAAATGTGGAAAATGGTCAGTTTTCAAATGTTTTATTTTTGAACGTCAGTTCACATTTGTAGGTGGATCATCAGTGTTAGAGCTAAAATTAGCATGTTTAAAGTGATTTTCATGCTTCCAGGGGCCCAAAACACAAGATTTATGGAATGGTTAAAAGTGCATGAAAATGGCCAATTTACTCACTCTGAGTTCTCAAAAAGGGTTTCTTCACCCCGGGAAGTTAATTAAATACCATTTGGAGGCATTTAATGTTCGAGCAAAAACGGCTGATTTTCGACAAAAGAGATAACACCCCCCCCATTACGTCATGCTTCAGAAATGTGGAAAATGGTCCGTTTTCAAATGTTTTATTTTTGAACGTCAGTTCACATTTGTAGGTGGATCATCAGTGTTAGAGCTAAAATTAGCATGTTTAAAGTGATTTTCATGCTTCCAGGGGCTCGGGAAATTAATTAAATACCATTTGGAGGCATTTAATGTTCGAGCAAAAACGGCTGATTTTCGACAAAAGAGATAACACCCCCCCATTACGTCATGCTTCAGAAATGTGGAAAATGGTCCGTTTTCAAATGTTTTATTTTTGAACGTCAGTTCACATTTGTAGGTTGATCATCAGTGTTAGAGCTAAAATTAGCATGTTTAAAGTGATTTTCATGCTTCCAGGGGCCCAAAACACAAGATTTATGGAATGGTTAAAAGTGCATGAAAATGGCCAATTTACTCACTCTGAGTTCTCAAAAAGGGTTTCTTCACCCCGGGAAGTTAATTAAATACCATTTGGAGGCATTTAATGTTCGAGCAAAAATGGCTGATTTTCGACAAAAGAGATAACACCCCCCCATTACGTCATGCTTCAGAAATGTGGAAAATGGTCCGTTTTCAAATGTTTTATTTTTGAACGTCAGTTCACATTTGTAGGTGGATCATCAGTGTTAGAGCTAAAATTAGCATGTTTAAAGTGATTTTCATGCTTCCAGGGGCCCAAAACACAAGATTTATGGAATGGTTAAAAGTGCATGAAAATGGCCAATTTACTCACTCTGAGTTCTCAAAAAGGGTTTCTTCACCCCGGGAAGTTAATTAAATACCATTTGGAGGCATTTAATGTTCGAGCAAAAACGGCTGATTTTCGACAAAAGAGATAACACCCCCCCATTACGTCATGCTTCAGAAATGTGGAAAATGGTCCGTTTTCAAATGTTTTATTTTTGAACGTCAGTTCACATTTGTAGGTGGATCATCAGTGTTAGAGCTAAAATTAGCATGTTTAAAGTGATTTTCATGCTTCTTGGGGCCCAAAACACAAGATTTATGGAATGGTTAAAAGTGCATGAAAATGGCCAATTTACTCACTCTGAGTTCTCAAAAAGGGTTTCTTCACCCCGGGAAGTTAATTAAATACCATTTGGAGGCATTTAATGTTCGAGCAAAAACGGCTGATTTTCGACAAAAGAGATAACACCCCCCCATTACGTCATGCTTCAGAAATGTGGAAAATGGTCCGTTTTCAAATGTTTTATTTTTGAACGTCAGTTCACATTTGTAGGTGGATCATCAGTGTTAGAGCTAAAATTAGCACGTTTAAAGTGATTTTCATGCTTCCAGGGGCCCAAAACACAAGATTTATGGAATGGTTAAAAGTGCATGAAAATGGCCAATTTACTCACTCTGAGTTCTCAAAAAGGGTTTCTTCACCCCGGGAAGTTAATTAAATACCATTTGGAGGCATTTAATGTTCGAGCAAAAACGGCTGATTTTCGACAAAAGAGATAACACCCCCCATTACGTCATGCTTCAGAAATGTGGAAAATGGTCCGTTTTCAAATGTTTTATTTTTGAACGTCAGTTCACATTTGTAGGTGGATCATCAGTGTTAGAGCTAAAATTAGCATGTTTAAAGTGATTTTCATGCTTCCAGGGGCCCAAAAGACAAGATTTATGGAATGGTTAAAAGTGCATGAAAATGGCCAATTTACTCACTCTGAGTTCTCAAAAAGGGTTTCTTCACCCCGGGAAGTTAATTAAATACCATTTGGAGGCATTTAATGTTAGAGCAAAAACGGCTGATTTTCGACAAAAGAGATAACACCCCCCCATTACGTCATGCTTCAGAAATGTGGAAAATGGTCCGTTTTCAAATGTTTTATTTTTGAACGTCAGTTCACATTTGTAGGTGGATCATCAGTGTTAGAGCTAAAATTAGCATGTTTAAAGTGATTTTCATGCTTCCAGGGGCTCGGGAAGTTAATTAAATACCATTTGGAGGCATTTAATGTTCGAGCAAAAACGGCTGATTTTCGACAAAAGAGATAACACCCCCCCATTACGTCATGCTTCAGAAATGTGGAAAATGGTCCGTTTTCAAATGTTTTATTTTTGAACGTCAGTTCACATTTGTAGGTGGATCATCAGTGTTAGAGCTAAAATTAGCATGTTTAAAGTGATTTTCATGCTTCCAGGGGCTCGGGAAGTTAATTAAATACCATTTGGAGGCATTTAATGTTCGAGCAAAAACGGCTGATTTTCGACAAAAGAGATAACACCCCCCCCATTACGTCATGCTTCAGAAATGTGGAAAATGGTCCGTTTTCAAATGTTTTATTTTTGAACGTCAGTTCACATTTGTAGGTGGATCATCAGTGTTAGAGCTAAAATTAGCATGTTTAAAGTGATTTTCATGCTTCCAGGGGCCCAAAACACAAGATTTATGGAATGGTTAAAAGTGCATGAAAATGGCCAATTTACTCACGCTGAGTTCTCAAAAAGGGTTTCTTCACCCCGGGAAGTTAATTAAATACCATTTGGAGGCATTTAATGTTCGAGCAAAAACGGCTGATTTTCGACAAAAGAGATAACACCCCCCCATTACGTCATGCTTCAGAAATGTGGAAAATGGTCAGTTTTCAAATGTTTTATTTTTGAACGTCAGTTCACATTTGTAGGTGGATCATCAGTGTTAGAGCTAAAATTAGCATGTTTAAAGTGATTTTCATGCTTCCAGGGGCCCAAAACACAAGATTTATGGAATGGTTAAAAGTGCATGAAAATGGCCAATTTACTCACTCTGAGTTCTCAAAAAGGGTTTCTTCACCCCGGGAAGTTAATTAAATACCATTTGGAGGCATTTAATGTTCGAGCAAAAACGGCTGATTTTCGACAAAAGAGATAACACCCCCCCCATTACGTCATGCTTCAGAAATGTGGAAAATGGTCCGTTTTCAAATGTTTTATTTTTGAACGTCAGTTCACATTTGTAGGTGGATCATCAGTGTTTGAGCTAAAATTAGCATGTTTAAAGTGATTTTCATGCTTCCAGGGGCCCAAAAGACAAGATTTATGGAATGGTTAAAAGTGCATGAAAATGGCCAATTTACTCACTCTGAGTTCTCAAAAAGGGTTTCTTCACCCCGGGAAGTTAATTAAATACCATTTGGAGGCATTTAATGTTAGAGCAAAAACGGCTGATTTTCGACAAAAGAGATAACACCCCCCCATTACGTCATGCTTCAGAAATGTGGAAAATGGTCCGTTTTCAAATGTTTTATTTTTGAACGTCAGTTCACATTTGTAGGTGGATCATCAGTGTTAGAGCTAAAATTAGCATGTTTAAAGTGATTTTCATGCTTCCAGGGGCTCGGGAAGTTAATTAAATACCATTTGGAGGCATTTAATGTTCGAGCAAAAACGGCTGATTTTCGACAAAAGAGATAACACCCCCCCATTACGTCATGCTTCAGAAATGTGGAAAATGGTCCGTTTTCAAATGTTTTATTTTTGAACGTCAGTTCACATTTGTAGGTGGATCATCAGTGTTAGAGCTAAAATTAGCATGTTTAAAGTGATTTTCATGCTTCCAGGGGCTCGGGAAGTTAATTAAATACCATTTGGAGGCATTTAATGTTCGAGCAAAAACGGCTGATTTTCGACAAAAGAGATAACACCCCCCCATTACGTCATGCTTCAGAAATGTGGAAAATGGTCCGTTTTCAAATGTTTTATTTTTGAACGTCAGTTCACATTTGTAGGTGGATCATCAGTGTTAGAGCTAAAATTAGCATGTTTAAAGTGATTTTCATGCTTCCAGGGGCCCAAAACACAAGATTTATGGAATGGTTAAAAGTGCATGAAAATGGCCAATTTACTCACTCTGAGTTCTCAAAAAGGGTTTCTTCACCCCGGGAAGTTAATTAAATACCATTTGGAGGCATTTAATGTTCGAGCAAAAACGGCTGATTTTCGACAAAAGAGATAACACCCCCCCATTACGTCATGCTTCAGAAATGTGGAAAATGGTCCGTTTTCAAATGTTTTATTTTTGAACGTCAGTTCACATTTGTAGGTGGATCATCAGTGTTAGAGCTAAAATTAGCATGTTTAAAGTGATTTTCATGCTTCCAGGGGCCCAAAACACAAGATTTATGGAATGGTTAAAAGTGCATGAAAATGGCCAATTTACTCACTCTGAGTTCTCAAAAAGGGTTTCTTCACCCCGGGAAGTTAATTAAATACCATTTGGAGGCATTTAATGTTCGAGCAAAAACGGCTGATTTTCGACAAAAGAGATAACACCCCCCCATTACGTCATGCTTCAGAAATGTGGAAAATGGTCCGTTTTCAAATGTTTTATTTTTGAACGTCAGTTCACATTTGTAGGTGGATCATCAGTGTTAGAGCTAAAATTAGCATGTTTAAAGTGATTTTCATGCTTCCAGGGGCTCGGGAAGTTAATTAAATACCATTTGGAGGCATTTAATGTTCGAGCAAAAACGGCAGATTTTCGACAAAAGAGATAACACCCCCCCATTACGTCATGCTTCAGAAATGTGGAAAATGGTCCGTTTTCAAATGTTTTATTTTTGAACGTCAGTTCACATTTGTAGGTGGATCATCAGTGTTAGAGCTAAAATTAGCATGTTTAAAGTGATTTTCATGCTTCCAGGGGCTCGGGAAGTTAATTAAATACCATTTGGAGGCATTTAATGTTCGAGCAAAAACGGCTGATTTTCGACAAAAGAGATAACACCCCCCCATTACGTCATGCTTCCGAAATGTGGAAAATGGTCCGTTTTCAAATGTTTTATTTTTGAACGTCAGTTCACATTTGTAGGTGGATCATCAGTGTTAGAGCTAAAATTAGCATGTTTAAAGTGATTTTCATGCTTCCAGGGGCCCAAAACACAAGATTTATGGAATGGTTAAAAGTGCATGAAAATGGCCAATTTACACACTCTGAGTTCTCAAAAAGGGTTTCTTCACCCCGGGAAGTTAATTAAATACCATTTGGAGGCATTTTATGTTCGAGCAAAAACGGCTGATTTTCGACAAAAGAGATAACACCCCCCCATTACGTCATGCTTCAGAAATGTGGAAAATGGTCCGTTTTCAAATGTTTTATTTTTGAACGTCAGTTCACATTTGTAGGTGGATCATCAGTGTTAGAGCTAAAATTAGCATGTTTAAAGTGATTTTCATGCTTCCAGGGGCTCGGGAAGTTAATTAAATACCATTTGGAGGCATTTAATGTTCGAGCAAAAACGGCTGATTTTCGACAAAAGAGATAACACCCCCCATTACGTCATGCTTCAGAAATGTGGAAAATGGTCCGTTTTCAAATGTTTTATTTTTGAACGTCAGTTCACATTTGTAGGTGGATCATCAGTGTTAGAGCTAAAATTAGCATGTTTAAAGTGATTTTCATGCTTCCAGGGGCCCAAAACACAAGATTTATGGAATGGTTAAAAGTGCATGAAAATGGCCAATTTACTCACTCTGAGTTCTCAAAAAGGGTTTCTTCACCCCGGGAAGTTAATTAAATACCATTTGGAGGCATTTAATGTTCGAGCAAAAACGGCTGATTTTCGACAAAAGAGATAACACCCCCCCATTACGTCATGCTTCAGAAATGTGGAAAATGGTCCGTTTTCAAATGTTTTATTTTTGAACGTCAGTTCACATTTGTAGGTGGATCATCAGTGTTAGAGCTAAAATTAGCATGTTTAAAGTGATTTTCATGCTTCCAGGGGCCCAAAACACAAGATTTATGGAATGGTTAAAAGTGCATGAAAATGGCCAATTTACTCACTCTGAGTTCTCAAAAAGGGTTTCTTCACCCCGGGAAGTTAATTAAATACCATTTGGAGGCATTTAATGTTCGAGCAAAAACGGCTGATTTTCGACAAAAGAGATAACACCCCCCCATTACGTCATGCTTCAGAAATGTGGAAAATGGTCCGTTTTCAAATGTTTTATTTTTGAACGTCAGTTCACATTTGTAGGTGGATCATCAGTGTTAGAGCTAAAATTAGCATGTTTAAAGTGATTTTCATGCTTCCAGGGGCCCAAAACACAAGATTTATGGAATGGTTAAAAGTGCATGAAAATGGCCAATTTACCCACTCTGAGTTCTCAAAAAGGGTTTCTTCACCCCGGGAAGTTAATTAAATACCATTTGGAGGCATTTAATGTTAGAGCAAAAACGGCTGATTTTCGACAAAAGAGATAACACCCCCCCATTACGTCATGCTTCAGAAATGTGGAAAATGGTCCGTTTTCAAATGTTTTATTTTTGAACGTCAGTTCACATTTGTAGGTGGATCATCAGTGTTAGAGCTAAAATTAGCATGTTTAAAGTGATTTTCATGCTTCCAGGGGCTCGGGAAATTAATTAAATACCATTTGGAGGCATTTAATGTTCGAGCAAAAACGGCTGATTTTCGACAAAAGAGATAACACCCCCCCATTACGTCATGCTTCAGAAATGTGGAAAATGGTCCGTTTTCAAATGTTTTATTTTTGAACGTCAGTTCACATTTGTAGGTTGATCATCAGTGTTAGAGCTAAAATTAGCATGTTTAAAGTGATTTTCATGCTTCCAGGGGCCCAAAACACAAGATTTATGGAATGGTTAAAAGTGCATGAAAATGGCCAATTTACTCACTCTGAGTTCTCAAAAAGGGTTTCTTCACCCCGGGAAGTTAATTAAATACCATTTGGAGGCATTTAATGTTCGAGCAAAAATGGCTGATTTTCGACAAAAGAGATAACACCCCCCCATTACGTCATGCTTCAGAAATGTGGAAAATGGTCCGTTTTCAAATGTTTTATTTTTGAACGTCAGTTCACATTTGTAGGTGGATCATCAGTGTTAGAGCTAAAATTAGCATGTTTAAAGTGATTTTCATGCTTCCAGGGGCCCAAAACACAAGATTTATGGAATGGTTAAAAGTGCATGAAAATGGCCAATTTACTCACTCTGAGTTCTCAAAAAGGGTTTCTTCACCCCGGGAAGTTAATTAAATACCATTTGGAGGCATTTAATGTTCGAGCAAAAACGGCTGATTTTCGACAAAAGAGATAACACCCCCCCATTACGTCATGCTTCAGAAATGTGGAAAATGGTCCGTTTTCAAATGTTTTATTTTTGAACGTCAGTTCACATTTGTAGGTGGATCATCAGTGTTAGAGCTAAAATTAGCATGTTTAAAGTGATTTTCATGCTTCTTGGGGCCCAAAACACAAGATTTATGGAATGGTTAAAAGTGCATGAAAATGGCCAATTTACTCACTCTGAGTTCTCAAAAAGGGTTTCTTCACCCCGGGAAGTTAATTAAATACCATTTGGAGGCATTTAATGTTCGAGCAAAAACGGCTGATTTTCGACAAAAGAGATAACACCCCCCCATTACGTCATGCTTCAGAAATGTGGAAAATGGTCCGTTTTCAAATGTTTTATTTTTGAACGTCAGTTCACATTTGTAGGTGGATCATCAGTGTTAGAGCTAAAATTAGCACGTTTAAAGTGATTTTCATGCTTCCAGGGGCCCAAAACACAAGATTTATGGAATGGTTAAAAGTGCATGAAAATGGCCAATTTACTCACTCTGAGTTCTCAAAAAGGGTTTCTTCACCCCGGGAAGTTAATTAAATACCATTTGGAGGCATTTAATGTTCGAGCAAAAACGGCTGATTTTCGACAAAAGAGATAACACCCCCCATTACGTCATGCTTCAGAAATGTGGAAAATGGTCCGTTTTCAAATGTTTTATTTTTGAACGTCAGTTCACATTTGTAGGTGGATCATCAGTGTTAGAGCTAAAATTAGCATGTTTAAAGTGATTTTCATGCTTCCAGGGGCCCAAAAGACAAGATTTATGGAATGGTTAAAAGTGCATGAAAATGGCCAATTTACTCACTCTGAGTTCTCAAAAAGGGTTTCTTCACCCCGGGAAGTTAATTAAATACCATTTGGAGGCATTTAATGTTAGAGCAAAAACGGCTGATTTTCGACAAAAGAGATAACACCCCCCCATTACGTCATGCTTCAGAAATGTGGAAAATGGTCCGTTTTCAAATGTTTTATTTTTGAACGTCAGTTCACATTTGTAGGTGGATCATCAGTGTTAGAGCTAAAATTAGCATGTTTAAAGTGATTTTCATGCTTCCAGGGGCTCGGGAAGTTAATTAAATACCATTTGGAGGCATTTAATGTTCGAGCAAAAACGGCTGATTTTCGACAAAAGAGATAACACCCCCCCATTACGTCATGCTTCAGAAATGTGGAAAATGGTCCGTTTTCAAATGTTTTATTTTTGAACGTCAGTTCACATTTGTAGGTGGATCATCAGTGTTAGAGCTAAAATTAGCATGTTTAAAGTGATTTTCATGCTTCCAGGGGCCTCGGGAAGTTAATTAAATACCATTTGGAGGCATTTAATGTTCGAGCAAAAACGGCTGATTTTCGACAAAAGAGATAACACCCCCCCATTACGTCATGCTTCAGAAATGTGGAAAATGGTCCGTTTTCAAATGTTTTATTTTTGAACGTCAGTTCACATTTGTAGGTGGATCATCAGTGTTAGAGCTAAAATTAGCATGTTTAAAGTGATTTTCATGCTTCCAGGGGCCCAAAACACAAGATTTATGGAATGGTTAAAAGTGCATGAAAATGGCCAATTTACTCACGCTGAGTTCTCAAAAAGGGTTTCTTCACCCCGGGAAGTTAATTAAATACCATTTGGAGGCATTTAATGTTCGAGCAAAAACGGCTGATTTTCGACAAAAGAGATAACACCCCCCCATTACGTCATGCTTCAGAAATGTGGAAAATGGTCAGTTTTCAAATGTTTTATTTTTGAACGTCAGTTCACATTTGTAGGTGGATCATCAGTGTTAGAGCTAAAATTAGCATGTTTAAAGTGATTTTCATGCTTCCAGGGGCCCAAAACACAAGATTTATGGAATGGTTAAAAGTGCATGAAAATGGCCAATTTACTCACTCTGAGTTCTCAAAAAGGGTTTCTTCACCCCGGGAAGTTAATTAAATACCATTTGGAGGCATTTAATGTTCGAGCAAAAACGGCTGATTTTCGACAAAAGAGATAACACCCCCCCCATTACGTCATGCTTCAGAAATGTGGAAAATGGTCCGTTTTCAAATGTTTTATTTTTGAACGTCAGTTCACATTTGTAGGTGGATCATCAGTGTTTGAGCTAAAATTAGCATGTTTAAAGTGATTTTCATGCTTCCAGGGGCCCAAAAGACAAGATTTATGGAATGGTTAAAAGTGCATGAAAATGGCCAATTTACTCACTCTGAGTTCTCAAAAAGGGTTTCTTCACCCCGGGAAGTTAATTAAATACCATTTGGAGGCATTTAATGTTAGAGCAAAAACGGCTGATTTTCGACAAAAGAGATAACACCCCCCCATTACGTCATGCTTCAGAAATGTGGAAAATGGTCCGTTTTCAAATGTTTTATTTTTGAACGTCAGTTCACATTTGTAGGTGGATCATCAGTGTTAGAGCTAAAATTAGCATGTTTAAAGTGATTTTCATGCTTCCAGGGGCTCGGGAAGTTAATTAAATACCATTTGGAGGCATTTAATGTTCGAGCAAAAACGGCTGATTTTCGACAAAAGAGATAACACCCCCCCATTACGTCATGCTTCAGAAATGTGGAAAATGGTCCGTTTTCAAATGTTTTATTTTTGAACGTCAGTTCACATTTGTAGGTGGATCATCAGTGTTAGAGCTAAAATTAGCATGTTTAAAGTGATTTTCATGCTTCCAGGGGCTCGGGAAGTTAATTAAATACCATTTGGAGGCATTTAATGTTCGAGCAAAAACGGCTGATTTTCGACAAAAGAGATAACACCCCCCCATTACGTCATGCTTCAGAAATGTGGAAAATGGTCCGTTTTCAAATGTTTTATTTTTGAACGTCAGTTCACATTTGTAGGTGGATCATCAGTGTTAGAGCTAAAATTAGCATGTTTAAAGTGATTTTCATGCTTCCAGGGGCCCAAAACACAAGATTTATGGAATGGTTAAAAGTGCATGAAAATGGCCAATTTACTCACTCTGAGTTCTCAAAAAGGGTTTCTTCACCCCGGGAAGTTAATTAAATACCATTTGGAGGCATTTAATGTTCGAGCAAAAACGGCTGATTTTCGACAAAAGAGATAACACCCCCCCATTACGTCATGCTTCAGAAATGTGGAAAATGGTCCGTTTTCAAATGTTTTATTTTTGAACGTCAGTTCACATTTGTAGGTGGATCATCAGTGTTAGAGCTAAAATTAGCATGTTTAAAGTGATTTTCATGCTTCCAGGGGCCCAAAACACAAGATTTATGGAATGGTTAAAAGTGCATGAAAATGGCCAATTTACTCACTCTGAGTTCTCAAAAAGGGTTTCTTCACCCCGGGAAGTTAATTAAATACCATTTGGAGGCATTTAATGTTCGAGCAAAAACGGCTGATTTTCGACAAAAGAGATAACACCCCCCCATTACGTCATGCTTCAGAAATGTGGAAAATGGTCCGTTTTCAAATGTTTTATTTTTGAACGTCAGTTCACATTTGTAGGTGGATCATCAGTGTTAGAGCTAAAATTAGCATGTTTAAAGTGATTTTCATGCTTCCAGGGGCTCGGGAAGTTAATTAAATACCATTTGGAGGCATTTAATGTTCGAGCAAAAACGGCAGATTTTCGACAAAAGAGATAACACCCCCCCATTACGTCATGCTTCAGAAATGTGGAAAATGGTCCGTTTTCAAATGTTTTATTTTTGAACGTCAGTTCACATTTGTAGGTGGATCATCAGTGTTAGAGCTAAAATTAGCATGTTTAAAGTGATTTTCATGCTTCCAGGGGCTCGGGAAGTTAATTAAATACCATTTGGAGGCATTTAATGTTCGAGCAAAAACGGCTGATTTTCGACAAAAGAGATAACACCCCCCCATTACGTCATGCTTCCGAAATGTGGAAAATGGTCCGTTTTCAAATGTTTTATTTTTGAACGTCAGTTCACATTTGTAGGTGGATCATCAGTGTTAGAGCTAAAATTAGCATGTTTAAAGTGATTTTCATGCTTCCAGGGGCCCAAAACACAAGATTTATGGAATGGTTAAAAGTGCATGAAAATGGCCAATTTACACACTCTGAGTTCTCAAAAAGGGTTTCTTCACCCCGGGAAGTTAATTAAATACCATTTGGAGGCATTTTATGTTCGAGCAAAAACGGCTGATTTTCGACAAAAGAGATAACACCCCCCCATTACGTCATGCTTCAGAAATGTGGAAAATGGTCCGTTTTCAAATGTTTTATTTTTGAACGTCAGTTCACATTTGTAGGTGGATCATCAGTGTTAGAGCTAAAATTAGCATGTTTAAAGTGATTTTCATGCTTCCAGGGGCTCGGGAAGTTAATTAAATACCATTTGGAGGCATTTAATGTTCGAGCAAAAACGGCTGATTTTCGACAAAAGAGATAACACCCCCCATTACGTCATGCTTCAGAAATGTGGAAAATGGTCCGTTTTCAAATGTTTTATTTTTGAACGTCAGTTCACATTTGTAGGTGGATCATCAGTGTTAGCGCTAAAATTAGCATGTTTAAAGTGATTTTCATGCTTCTTGGGGCCCAAAACACAAGATTTATGGAATGGTTAAAAGTGCATGAAAATGGCCAATTTACTCACTCTGAGTTCTCAAAAAGGGTTTCTTCACCCCGGGAAGTTAATTAAATACCATTTGGAGGCATTTAATGTTCGAGCAAAAACGGCTGATTTTCGACAAAAGAGATAACACCCCCCCATTACGTCATGCTTCAGAAATGTGGAAAATGGTCAGTTTTCAAATGTTTTATTTTTGAACGTCAGTTCACATTTGTAGGTGGATCATCAGTGTTAGAGCTAAAATTAGCATGTTTAAAGTGATTTTCATGCTTCCAGGGGCCCAAAACACAAGATTTATGGAATGGTTAAAAGTGCATGAAAATGGCCAATTTACTCACTCTGAGTTCTCAAAAAGGGTTTCTTCACCCCGGGAAGTTAATTAAATACCATTTGGAGGCATTTAATGTTAGAGCAAAAACGGCTGATTTTCGACAAAAGAGATAACACCCCCCCATTACGTCATGCTTCAGAAATGTGGAAAATGGTCCGTTTTCAAATGTTTTATTTTTGAACGTCAGTTCACATTTGTAGGTGGATCATCAGTGTTAGAGCTAAAATTAGCATGTTTAAAGTGATTTTCATGCTTCCAGGGGCCCAAAACACAAGATTTATGGAATGGTTAAAAGTGCATGAAAATGGCCAATTTACTCACTCTGAGTTCTCAAAAAGGGTTTCTTCACCCCGGGAAGTTAATTAAATACCATTTGGAGGCATTTAATGTTCGAGCAAAAACGGCTGATTTTCGACAAAAGAGATAATACCCCCCCATTACGTCATGCTTCAGAAATGTGGAAAATGGTCCGTTTTCAAATGTTTTATTTTTGAACGTCAGTTCACATTTGTAGGTGGATCATCAGTGTTAGAGCTAAAATTAGCATGTTTAAAGTGATTTTCATGCTTCCAGGGGCTCGGGAAGTTAATTAAATACCATTTGGAGGCATTTAATGTTCGAGCAAAAACGGCTGATTTTCGACAAAAGAGATAACACCCCCCCATTACGTCATGCTTCAGAAATGTGGAAAATGGTCTGTTTTCAAATGTTTTATTTTTGAACGTCAGTTCACATTTGTAGGTGGATCATCAGTGTTAGAGCTAAAATTAGCATGTTTAAAGTGATTTTCATGCTTCCAGGGGCTCGGGAAGTTAATTAAATACCATTTGGAGGCATTTAATGTTAGAGCAAAAACGGCTGATTTTCGACAAAAGAGATAACACCCCCCCATTACGTCATGCTTCAGAAATGTGGAAAATGGTCCGTTTTCAAATTTTTTATTTTTGAACGTCAGTTCACATTTGTAGGTGGATCATCAGTGTTAGAGCTAAAATTAGCATGTTTAAAGTGATTTTCATGCTTCCAGGGGCCCAAAACACAAGATTTATGGAATGGTTAAAAGTGCATGAAAATGGCCAATTTACTCACTCTGAGTTCTCAAAAAGGGTTTCTTCACCCTGGGAAGTTAATTAAATACCATTTGGAGGCATTTAATGTTCGAGCAAAAACGGCTGATTTTCGACAAAAGAGATAACACCCCCCCATTACGTCATGCTTCAGAAATGTGGAAAATGGTCCGTTTTCAAATGTTTTATTTTTGAACGTCAGTTCACATTTGTAGGTGGATCATCAGTGTTAGAGCTAAAATTAGCATGTTTAAAGTGATTTTCATGCTTCCAGGGGCTCGGGAAGTTAATTAAATACCATTTGGAGGCATTTAATGTTCGAGCAAAAACGGCTGATTTTCGACAAAAGAGATAACACCCCCCCATTACGTCATGCTTCAGAAATGTGGAAAATGGTCCGTTTTCAAATGTTTTATTTTTGAACGTCAGTTCACATTTGTAGGTGGATCATCAGTGTTAGAGCTAAAATTAGCATGTTTAAAGTGATTTTCATGCTTCCAGGGGCCCAAAACACAAGATTTATGGAATGGTTAAAAGTGCATGAAAATGGCCAATTTACTCACTCTGAGTTCTCAAAAAGGGTTTCTTCACCCCGGGAAGTTAATTAAATACCATTTGGAGGCATTTAATGTTCGAGCAAAAACGGCTGATTTTCGACAAAAGAGATAACACCCCCCCCATTACGTCATGCTTCAGAAATGTGGAAAATGGTCCGTTTTCAAATGTTTTATTTTTGAACGTCAGTTCACATTTGTAGGTGGATCATCAGTGTTAGAGCTAAAATTAGCATGTTTAAAGTGATTTTCATGCTTCCAGGGGCCCAAAACACAAGATTTATGGAATGGTTAAAAGTGCATGAAAATGGCCAATTTACTCACTCTGAGTTCTCAAAAAGGGTTTCTTCACCCCGGGAAGTTAATTAAATACCATTTGGAGGCATTTAATGTTCGAGCAAAAACGGCAGATTTTCGACAAAAGAGATAACACCCCCCCCATTACGTCATGCTTCAGAAATGTGGAAAATGGTCCGTTTTCAAATGTTTTATTGTTGAACGTCAGTTCACATTTGTAGGTGGATCATCAGTGTTAGAGCTAAAATTAGCATGTTTAAAGTGATTTTCATGCTTCTTGGGGCCCAAAACACAAGATTTATGGAATGGTTAAAAGTGCATGAAAATGGCCAATTTACTCACTCTGAGTTCTCAAAAAGGGTTTCTTCACCCCGGGAAGTTAATTAAATACCATTTGGAGGCATTTAATGTTCGAGCAAAAACGGCTGATTTTCGACAAAAGAGATAACACCCCCCCCATTACGTCATGCTTCAGAAATGTGGAAAATGGTCCGTTTTCAAATGTTTTATTTTTGAACGTCAGTTCACATTTGTAGGTGGATCATCAGTGTTAGAGCTAAAATTAGCATGTTTAAAGTGATTTTCATGCTTCCAGGGGCCCAAAACACAAGATTTATGGAATGGTTAAAAGTGCATGAAAATGGCCAATTTACTCACTCTGAGTTCTCAAAAAGGGTTTCTTCACCCCGAGAAGTTAATTAAATACCATTTGGAGGCATTTAATGTTCGAGCAAAAACGGCTGATTTTCGACAAAAGAGATAACACCCCCCCCATTACGTCATGCTTCAGAAATGTGGAAAATGGTCCGTTTTCAAATGTTTTATTTTTGAACGTCAGTTCACATTTGTAGGTGGATCATCAGTGTTAGAGCTAAAATTAGCATGTTTAAAGTGATTTTCATGCTTCCAGGGGCTCGGGAAGTTAATTAAATACCATTTGGAGGCATTTAATGTTCGAGCAAAAACGGCAGATTTTCGACAAAAGAGATAACACCCCCCCATTACGTCATGCTTCAGAAATGTGGAAAATGGTCCGTTTTCAAATGTTTTATTTTTGAACGTCAGTTCACATTTGTAGGTGGATCATCAGTGTTAGAGCTAAAATTAGCATGTTTAAAGTGATTTTCATGCTTCCAGGGGCTCGGGAAGTTAATTAAATACCATTTGGAGGCATTTAATGTTCGAGCAAAAACGGCTGATTTTCGACAAAAGAGATAACACCCCCCCATTACGTCATGCTTCCGAAATGTGGAAAATGGTCCGTTTTCAAATGTTTTATTTTTGAACGTCAGTTCACATTTGTAGGTGGATCATCAGTGTTAGAGCTAAAATTAGCATGTTTAAAGTGATTTTCATGCTTCCAGGGGCCCAAAACACAAGATTTATGGAATGGTTAAAAGTGCATGAAAATGGCCAATTTACTCACTCTGAGTTCTCAAAAAGGGTTTCTTCACCCCGGGAAGTTAATTAAATACCATTTGGAGGCATTTAATGTTCGAGCAAAAACGGCTGATTTTCGACAAAAGAGATAACACCCCCCCATTACGTCATGCTTCAGAAATGTGGAAAATGGTCCGTTTTCAAATGTTTTATTTTTGAACGTCAGTTCACATTTGTAGGTGGATCATCAGTGTTAGAGCTAAAATTAGCATGTTTAAAGTGATTTTCATGCTTCCAGGGGCTCGGGAAGTTAATTAAATACCATTTGGAGGCATTTAATGTTCGAGCAAAAACGGCTGATTTTCGACAAAAGAGATAACACCCCCCCATTACGTCATGCTTCAGAAATGTGGAAAATGGTCCGTTTTCAAATGTTTTATTTTTGAACGTCAGTTCACATTTGTAGGTGGATCATCAGTGTTAGAGCTAAAATTAGCATGTTTAAAGTGATTTTCATGCTTCCAGGGGCTCGGGAAGTTAATTAAATACCATTTGGAGGCATTTAATGTTCGAGCAAAAACGGCTGATTTTCGACAAAAGAGATAACACCCCCCCATTACGTCATGCTTCAGAAATGTGGAAAATGGTCCGTTTTCAAATGTTTTATTTTTGAACGTCAGTTCACATTTGTAGGTGGATCATCAGTGTTAGAGCTAAAATTAGCATGTTTAAAGTGATTTTCATGCTTCTTGGGGCCCAAAACACAAGAATTATGGAATGGTTAAAAGTGCATGAAAATGGCCAATTTACTCACTCTGAGTTCTCAAAAAGGGTTTCTTCACCCCGGGAAGTTAATTAAATACCATTTGGAGGCATTTAATGTTCGAGCAAAAACGGCTGATTTTCGACAAAAGAGATAACACCCCCCCATTACGTCATGCTTCAGAAATGTGGAAAATGGCCCGTTTTCAAATGTTTTATTTTTGAACGTCAGTTCACATTTGTAGGTGGATCATCAGTGTTAGAGCTAAAATTAGCATGTTTAAAGTGATTTTCATGCTTCCAGGGGCTCGGGAAGTTAATTAAATACCATTTGGAGGCATTTAATGTTCGAGCAAAAACGGCTGATTTTCGACAAAAGAGATAACACCCCCACATTACGTCATGCTTCAGAAATGTGGAAAATGGTCCGTTTTCAAATGTTTTATTTTTGAACGTCAGTTCACATTTGTAGGTGGATCATCAGTGTTAGAGCTAAAATTAGCATGTTTAAAGTGATTTTCATGCTTCCAGGGGCTCGGGAAGTTAATTAAATACCATTTGGAGGCATTTAATGTTAGAGCAAAAACGGCTGATTTTCGACAAAAGAGATAACACCCCCCCATTACGTCATGCTTCAGAAATGTGGAAAATGGTCCGTTTTCAAATGTTTTATTTTTGAACGTCAGTTCACATTTGTAGGTGGATCATCAGTGTTAGAGCTAAAATTAGCATGTTTAAAGTGATTTTCATGCTTCCAGGGGCCCAAAACACAAGATTTATGGAATGGTTAAAAGTGCATGAAAATGGCCAATTTACTCACTCTGAGTTCTCAAAAAGGGTTTCTTCACCCCGGGAAGTTAATTAAATACCATTTGGAGGCATTTAATGTTCGAGCAAAAACGGCTGATTTTCGACAAAAGAGATAACACCCCCCCATTACGTCATGCTTCAGAAATGTGGAAAATGGTCCGTTTTCAAATGTTTTATTTTTGAACGTCAGTTCACATTTGTAGGTGGATCATCAGTGTTAGAGCTAAAATTAGCATGTTTAAAGTGATTTTCATGCTTCCAGGGGCCCAAAACACAAGATTTATGGAATGGTTAAAAGTGCATGAAAATGGCCAATTTACTCACTCTGAGTTCTCAAAAAGGGTTTCTTCACCCCGGGAAGTTAATTAAATACCATTTGGAGGCATTTAATGTTCGAGCAAAAACGGCTGATTTTCGACAAAAGAGATAACACCCCCCCATTACGTCATGCTTCAGAAATGTGGAAAATGGTCCGTTTTCAAATGTTTTATTTTTGAACGTCAGTTCACATTTGTAGGTGGATCATCAGTGTTAGAGCTAAAATTAGCATGTTTAAAGTGATTTTCATGCTTCCAGGGGCTCGGGAAGTTAATTTAATACCATTTGGAGGCATTTAATGTTCGAGCAAAAACGGATGATTTTCAACAAAAGAGATAACACCCCCCCATTACGTCATGCTTCAGAAATGTGGAAAATGGTCCGTTTTCAAATGTTTTATTTTTGAACGTCAGTTCACATTTGTAGGTGGATCATCAGTGTTAGAGCTAAAATTAGCATGTTTAAAGTGATTTTCATGCTTCCAGGGGCTCGGGAAGTTAATTAAATACCATTTGGAGGCATTTAATGTTCGAGCAAAAACGGCAGATTTTCGACAAAAGAGATAACACCCCCCCATTACGTCATGCTTCAGAAATGTGGAAAATGGTCCGTTTTCAAATGTTTTATTTTTGAACGTCAGTTCACATTTGTAGGTGGATCATCAGTGTTAGAGCTAAAATTAGCATGTTTAAAGTGATTTTCATGCTTCCAGGGGCTCGGGAAGTTAATTAAATACCATTTGGAGGCATTTAATGTTCGAGCAAAAACGGCTGATTTTCGACAAAAGAGATAACACCCCCCCATTACGTCATGCTTCCGAAATGTGGAAAATGGTCCGTTTTCAAATGTTTTATTTTTGAACGTCAGTTCACATTTGTAGGTGGATCATCAGTGTTAGAGCTAAAATTAGCATGTTTAAAGTGATTTTCATGCTTCCAGGGGCCCAAAACACAAGATTTATGGAATGGTTAAAAGTGCATGAAAATGGCCAATTTACACACTCTGAGTTCTCAAAAAGGGTTTCTTCACCCCGGGAAGTTAATTAAATACCATTTGGAGGCATTTTATGTTCGAGCAAAAACGGCTGATTTTCGACAAAAGAGATAACACCCCCCCATTACGTCATGCTTCAGAAATGTGGAAAATGGTCCGTTTTCAAATGTTTTATTTTTGAACGTCAGTTCACATTTGTAGGTGGCTCATCAGTGTTAGAGCTAAAATTAGCATGTTTAAAGTGATTTTCATGCTTCCAGGGGCTCGGGAAGTTAATTAAATACCATTTGGAGGCATTTAATGTTCGAGCAAAAATGGCTGATTTTCGACAAAAGAGATAACACCCCCCATTACGTCATGCTTCAGAAATGTGGAAAATGGTCCGTTTTCAAATGTTTTATTTTTGAACGCCAGTTCACATTTGTAGGTGGATCATCAGTGTTAGAGCTAAAATTAGCATGTTTAAAGTGATTTTCATGCTTCCAGGGGCCCAAAACACAAGATTTATGGAATGGTTAAAAGTGCATGAAAATGGCCAATTTACTCACTCTGAGTTCTCAAAAAGGGTTTCTTCACCCCGGGAAGTTAATTAAATACCATTTGGAGGCATTTAATGTTCGAGCAAAAACGGCTGATTTTCGACAAAAGAGATAACACCCCCCTATTACGTCATGCTTCAGAAATGTGGAAAATGGTCCGTTTTCAAATGTTTTATTTTTGAACGTCAGTTCACATTTGTAGGTGGATCATCAGTGTTAGAGCTAAAATTAGCATGTTTAAAGTGATTTTCATGCTTCCAGGGGCCCAAAACACAAGATTTATGGAATGGTTAAAAGTGCATGAAAATGGCCAATTTACTCACTCTGAGTTCTCAAAAAGGGTTTCTTCACCCCGGGAAGTTAATTAAATACCATTTGGAGGCATTTAATGTTCGAGCAAAAACGGCTGATTTTCGACAAAAGAGATAACACCCCCCCATTACGTCATGCTTCAGAAATGTGGAAAATGGTCCGTTTTCAAATGTTTTATTTTTGAACGTCAGTTCACATTTGTAGGTGGATCATCAGTGTTAGAGCTAAAATTAGCATGTTTAAAGTGATTTTCATGCTTCCAGGGGCTCAAAACACAAGATTTATGGAATGGTTAAAAGTGCATGAAAATGGCCAATTTACTCACTCTGAGTTCTCAAAAAGGGTTTCTTCACCCCGGGAAGTTAATTAAATACCATTTGGAGGCATTTAATGTTCGAGCAAAAACGGCTGATTTTCGACAAAAGAGATAACACCCCCCCATTACGTCATGCTTCAGAAATGTGGAAAATGGTCCGTTTTCAAATGTTTTATTTTTGAACGTCAGTTCACATTTGTAGGTGGATCATCAGTGTTAGAGCTAAAATTAGCATGTTTAAAGTGATTTTCATGCTTCTTGGGGCCCAAAACACAAGAATTATGGAATGGTTAAAAGTGCATGAAAATGGCCAATTTACTCACTCTGAGTTCTCAAAAAGGGTTTCTTCACCCCGGGAAGTTAATTAAATACCATTTGGAGGCATTTAATGTTCGAGCAAAAACGGCTGATTTTCGACAAAAGAGATAACACCCCCCCATTAC
This sequence comes from Lissotriton vulgaris, assembly GCF_964263255.1. NCBI lineage: Eukaryota > Metazoa > Chordata > Amphibia > Caudata > Salamandridae > Lissotriton > Lissotriton vulgaris. The sequence goes on from NW_028254161.1 coordinate 28,030, forward strand.
GTCATGCTTCAGAAATGTGGAAAATGGCCCGTTTTCAAATGTTTTATTTTTGAACGTCAGTTCACATTTGTAGGTGGATCATCAGTGTTAGAGCTAAAATTAGCATGTTTAAAGTGATTTTCATGCTTCCAGGGGCTCGGGAAGTTAATTAAATACCATTTGGAGGCATTTAATGTTCGAGCAAAAACGGCTGATTTTCGACAAAAGAGATAACACCCCCACATTACGTCATGCTTCAGAAATGTGGAAAATGGTCCGTTTTCAAATGTTTTATTTTTGAACGTCAGTTCACATTTGTAGGTGGATCATCAGTGTTAGAGCTAAAATTAGCATGTTTAAAGTGATTTTCATGCTTCCAGGGGCTCGGGAAGTTAATTAAATACCATTTGGAGGCATTTAATGTTAGAGCAAAAACGGCTGATTTTCGACAAAAGAGATAACACCCCCCCATTACGTCATGCTTCAGAAATGTGGAAAATGGTCCGTTTTCAAATGTTTTATTTTTGAACGTCAGTTCACATTTGTAGGTGGATCATCAGTGTTAGAGCTAAAATTAGCATGTTTAAAGTGATTTTCATGCTTCCAGGGGCCCAAAACACAAGATTTATGGAATGGTTAAAAGTGCATGAAAATGGCCAATTTACTCACTCTGAGTTCTCAAAAAGGGTTTCTTCACCCCGGGAAGTTAATTAAATACCATTTGGAGGCATTTAATGTTCGAGCAAAAACGGCTGATTTTCGACAAAAGAGATAACACCCCCCCATTACGTCATGCTTCAGAAATGTGGAAAATGGTCCGTTTTCAAATGTTTTATTTTTGAACGTCAGTTCACATTTGTAGGTGGATCATCAGTGTTAGAGCTAAAATTAGCATGTTTAAAGTGATTTTCATGCTTCCAGGGGCCCAAAACACAAGATTTATGGAATGGTTAAAAGTGCATGAAAATGGCCAATTTACTCACTCTGAGTTCTCAAAAAGGGTTTCTTCACCCCGGGAAGTTAATTAAATACCATTTGGAGGCATTTAATGTTCGAGCAAAAACGGCTGATTTTCGACAAAAGAGATAACACCCCCCCATTACGTCATGCTTCAGAAATGTGGAAAATGGTCCGTTTTCAAATGTTTTATTTTTGAACGTCAGTTCACATTTGTAGGTGGATCATCAGTGTTAGAGCTAAAATTAGCATGTTTAAAGTGATTTTCATGCTTCCAGGGGCTCGGGAAGTTAATTTAATACCATTTGGAGGCATTTAATGTTCGAGCAAAAACGGATGATTTTCAACAAAAGAGATAACACCCCCCCATTACGTCATGCTTCAGAAATGTGGAAAATGGTCCGTTTTCAAATGTTTTATTTTTGAACGTCAGTTCACATTTGTAGGTGGATCATCAGTGTTAGAGCTAAAATTAGCATGTTTAAAGTGATTTTCATGCTTCCAGGGGCTCGGGAAGTTAATTAAATACCATTTGGAGGCATTTAATGTTCGAGCAAAAACGGCAGATTTTCGACAAAAGAGATAACACCCCCCCATTACGTCATGCTTCAGAAATGTGGAAAATGGTCCGTTTTCAAATGTTTTATTTTTGAACGTCAGTTCACATTTGTAGGTGGATCATCAGTGTTAGAGCTAAAATTAGCATGTTTAAAGTGATTTTCATGCTTCCAGGGGCTCGGGAAGTTAATTAAATACCATTTGGAGGCATTTAATGTTCGAGCAAAAACGGCTGATTTTCGACAAAAGAGATAACACCCCCCCATTACGTCATGCTTCCGAAATGTGGAAAATGGTCCGTTTTCAAATGTTTTATTTTTGAACGTCAGTTCACATTTGTAGGTGGATCATCAGTGTTAGAGCTAAAATTAGCATGTTTAAAGTGATTTTCATGCTTCCAGGGGCCCAAAACACAAGATTTATGGAATGGTTAAAAGTGCATGAAAATGGCCAATTTACACACTCTGAGTTCTCAAAAAGGGTTTCTTCACCCCGGGAAGTTAATTAAATACCATTTGGAGGCATTTTATGTTCGAGCAAAAACGGCTGATTTTCGACAAAAGAGATAACACCCCCCCATTACGTCATGCTTCAGAAATGTGGAAAATGGTCCGTTTTCAAATGTTTTATTTTTGAACGTCAGTTCACATTTGTAGGTGGCTCATCAGTGTTAGAGCTAAAATTAGCATGTTTAAAGTGATTTTCATGCTTCCAGGGGCTCGGGAAGTTAATTAAATACCATTTGGAGGCATTTAATGTTCGAGCAAAAATGGCTGATTTTCGACAAAAGAGATAACACCCCCCATTACGTCATGCTTCAGAAATGTGGAAAATGGTCCGTTTTCAAATGTTTTATTTTTGAACGCCAGTTCACATTTGTAGGTGGATCATCAGTGTTAGAGCTAAAATTAGCATGTTTAAAGTGATTTTCATGCTTCCAGGGGCCCAAAACACAAGATTTATGGAATGGTTAAAAGTGCATGAAAATGGCCAATTTACTCACTCTGAGTTCTCAAAAAGGGTTTCTTCACCCCGGGAAGTTAATTAAATACCATTTGGAGGCATTTAATGTTCGAGCAAAAACGGCTGATTTTCGACAAAAGAGATAACACCCCCCTATTACGTCATGCTTCAGAAATGTGGAAAATGGTCCGTTTTCAAATGTTTTATTTTTGAACGTCAGTTCACATTTGTAGGTGGATCATCAGTGTTAGAGCTAAAATTAGCATGTTTAAAGTGATTTTCATGCTTCCAGGGGCCCAAAACACAAGATTTATGGAATGGTTAAAAGTGCATGAAAATGGCCAATTTACTCACTCTGAGTTCTCAAAAAGGGTTTCTTCACCCCGGGAAGTTAATTAAATACCATTTGGAGGCATTTAATGTTCGAGCAAAAACGGCTGATTTTCGACAAAAGAGATAACACCCCCCCATTACGTCATGCTTCAGAAATGTGGAAAATGGTCCGTTTTCAAATGTTTTATTTTTGAACGTCAGTTCACATTTGTAGGTGGATCATCAGTGTTAGAGCTAAAATTAGCATGTTTAAAGTGATTTTCATGCTTCCAGGGGCCCAAAACACAAGATTTATGGAATGGTTAAAAGTGCATGAAAATGGCCAATTTACTCACTCTGAGTTCTCAAAAAGGGTTTCTTCACCCCGGGAAGTTAATTAAATACCATTTGGAGGGATTTAATGTTAGAGCAAAAACGGCTGATTTTCGACAAAAGAGATAACACCCCCCCATTACGTCATGCTTCAGAAATGTGGAAAATGGTCCGTTTTCAAATGTTTTATTTTTGAACGTCAGTTCACATTTGTAGGTGGATCATCAGTGTTAGAGCTAAAATTAGCATGTTTAAAGTGATTTTCATGCTTCCAGGGGCTCGGGAAGTTAATTAAATACCATTTGGAGGCATTTAATGTTCGAGCAAAAACGGCTGATTTTCGACAAAAGAGATAACACCCCCCCATTACGTCATGCTTCAGAAATGTGGAAAATGGTCCGTTTTCAAATGTTTTATTTTTGAACGTCAGTTCACATTTGTAGGTGGATCATCAGTGTTAGAGCTAAAATTAGCATGTTTAAAGTGATTTTCATGCTTCCAGGGGCTCGGGAAATTAATTAAATACCATTTGGAGGCATTTAATGTTCGAGCAAAAACGGCTGATTTTCGACAAAAGAGATAACACCCCCCCATTACGTCATGCTTCAGAAATGTGGAAAATGGTCCGTTTTCAAATGTTTTATTTTTGAACGTCAGTTCACATTTGTAGGTTGATCATCAGTGTTAGAGCTAAAATTAGCATGTTTAAAGTGATTTTCATGCTTCCAGGGGCCCAAAACACAAGATTTATGGAATGGTTAAAAGTGCATGAAAATGGCCAATTTACTCACTCTGAGTTCTCAAAAAGGGTTTCTTCACCCCGGGAAGTTAATTAAATACCATTTGGAGGCATTTAATGTTCGAGCAAAAATGGCTGATTTTCGACAAAAGAGATAACACCCCCCCATTACGTCATGCTTCAGAAATGTGGAAAATGGTCCGTTTTCAAATGTTTTATTTTTGAACGTCAGTTCACATTTGTAGGTGGATCATCAGTGTTAGAGCTAAAATTAGCATGTTTAAAGTGATTTTCATGCTTCCAGGGGCCCAAAACACAAGATTTATGGAATGGTTAAAAGTGCATGAAAATGGCCAATTTACTCACTCTGAGTTCTCAAAAAGGGTTTCTTCACCCCGGGAAGTTAATTAAATACCATTTGGAGGCATTTAATGTTCGAGCAAAAACGGCTGATTTTCGACAAAAGAGATAACACCCCCCCATTACGTCATGCTTCAGAAATGTGGAAAATGGTCCGTTTTCAAATGTTTTATTTTTGAACGTCAGTTCACATTTGTAGGTGGATCATCAGTGTTAGAGCTAAAATTAGCATGTTTAAAGTGATTTTCATGCTTCTTGGGGCCCAAAACACAAGATTTATGGAATGGTTAAAAGTGCATGAAAATGGCCAATTTACTCACTCTGAGTTCTCAAAAAGGGTTTCTTCACCCCGGGAAGTTAATTAAATACCATTTGGAGGCATTTAATGTTCGAGCAAAAACGGCTGATTTTCGACAAAAGAGATAACACCCCCCCATTACGTCATGCTTCAGAAATGTGGAAAATGGTCCGTTTTCAAATGTTTTATTTTTGAACGTCAGTTCACATTTGTAGGTGGATCATCAGTGTTAGAGCTAAAATTAGCACGTTTAAAGTGATTTTCATGCTTCCAGGGGCCCAAAACACAAGATTTATGGAATGGTTAAAAGTGCATGAAAATGGCCAATTTACTCACTCTGAGTTCTCAAAAAGGGTTTCTTCACCCCGGGAAGTTAATTAAATACCATTTGGAGGCATTTAATGTTCGAGCAAAAACGGCTGATTTTCGACAAAAGAGATAACACCCCCCATTACGTCATGCTTCAGAAATGTGGAAAATGGTCCGTTTTCAAATGTTTTATTTTTGAACGTCAGTTCACATTTGTAGGTGGATCATCAGTGTTAGAGCTAAAATTAGCATGTTTAAAGTGATTTTCATGCTTCCAGGGGCCCAAAAGACAAGATTTATGGAATGGTTAAAAGTGCATGAAAATGGCCAATTTACTCACTCTGAGTTCTCAAAAAGGGTTTCTTCACCCCGGGAAGTTAATTAAATACCATTTGGAGGCATTTAATGTTAGAGCAAAAACGGCTGATTTTCGACAAAAGAGATAACACCCCCCCATTACGTCATGCTTCAGAAATGTGGAAAATGGTCCGTTTTCAAATGTTTTATTTTTGAACGTCAGTTCACATTTGTAGGTGGATCATCAGTGTTAGAGCTAAAATTAGCATGTTTAAAGTGATTTTCATGCTTCCAGGGGCTCGGGAAGTTAATTAAATACCATTTGGAGGCATTTAATGTTCGAGCAAAAACGGCTGATTTTCGACAAAAGAGATAACACCCCCCCATTACGTCATGCTTCAGAAATGTGGAAAATGGTCCGTTTTCAAATGTTTTATTTTTGAACGTCAGTTCACATTTGTAGGTGGATCATCAGTGTTAGAGCTAAAATTAGCATGTTTAAAGTGATTTTCATGCTTCCAGGGGCTCGGGAAGTTAATTAAATACCATTTGGAGGCATTTAATGTTCGAGCAAAAACGGCTGATTTTCGACAAAAGAGATAACACCCCCCCCATTACGTCATGCTTCAGAAATGTGGAAAATGGTCCGTTTTCAAATGTTTTATTTTTGAACGTCAGTTCACATTTGTAGGTGGATCATCAGTGTTAGAGCTAAAATTAGCATGTTTAAAGTGATTTTCATGCTTCCAGGGGCCCAAAACACAAGATTTATGGAATGGTTAAAAGTGCATGAAAATGGCCAATTTACTCACGCTGAGTTCTCAAAAAGGGTTTCTTCACCCCGGGAAGTTAATTAAATACCATTTGGAGGCATTTAATGTTCGAGCAAAAACGGCTGATTTTCGACAAAAGAGATAACACCCCCCCATTACGTCATGCTTCAGAAATGTGGAAAATGGTCAGTTTTCAAATGTTTTATTTTTGAACGTCAGTTCACATTTGTAGGTGGATCATCAGTGTTAGAGCTAAAATTAGCATGTTTAAAGTGATTTTCATGCTTCCAGGGGCCCAAAACACAAGATTTATGGAATGGTTAAAAGTGCATGAAAATGGCCAATTTACTCACTCTGAGTTCTCAAAAAGGGTTTCTTCACCCCGGGAAGTTAATTAAATACCATTTGGAGGCATTTAATGTTCGAGCAAAAACGGCTGATTTTCGACAAAAGAGATAACACCCCCCCCATTACGTCATGCTTCAGAAATGTGGAAAATGGTCCGTTTTCAAATGTTTTATTTTTGAACGTCAGTTCACATTTGTAGGTGGATCATCAGTGTTTGAGCTAAAATTAGCATGTTTAAAGTGATTTTCATGCTTCCAGGGGCCCAAAAGACAAGATTTATGGAATGGTTAAAAGTGCATGAAAATGGCCAATTTACTCACTCTGAGTTCTCAAAAAGGGTTTCTTCACCCCGGGAAGTTAATTAAATACCATTTGGAGGCATTTAATGTTAGAGCAAAAACGGCTGATTTTCGACAAAAGAGATAACACCCCCCCATTACGTCATGCTTCAGAAATGTGGAAAATGGTCCGTTTTCAAATGTTTTATTTTTGAACGTCAGTTCACATTTGTAGGTGGATCATCAGTGTTAGAGCTAAAATTAGCATGTTTAAAGTGATTTTCATGCTTCCAGGGGCTCGGGAAGTTAATTAAATACCATTTGGAGGCATTTAATGTTCGAGCAAAAACGGCTGATTTTCGACAAAAGAGATAACACCCCCCCATTACGTCATGCTTCAGAAATGTGGAAAATGGTCCGTTTTCAAATGTTTTATTTTTGAACGTCAGTTCACATTTGTAGGTGGATCATCAGTGTTAGAGCTAAAATTAGCATGTTTAAAGTGATTTTCATGCTTCCAGGGGCTCGGGAAGTTAATTAAATACCATTTGGAGGCATTTAATGTTCGAGCAAAAACGGCTGATTTTCGACAAAAGAGATAACACCCCCCCATTACGTCATGCTTCAGAAATGTGGAAAATGGTCCGTTTTCAAATGTTTTATTTTTGAACGTCAGTTCACATTTGTAGGTGGATCATCAGTGTTAGAGCTAAAATTAGCATGTTTAAAGTGATTTTCATGCTTCCAGGGGCCCAAAACACAAGATTTATGGAATGGTTAAAAGTGCATGAAAATGGCCAATTTACTCACTCTGAGTTCTCAAAAAGGGTTTCTTCACCCCGGGAAGTTAATTAAATACCATTTGGAGGCATTTAATGTTCGAGCAAAAACGGCTGATTTTCGACAAAAGAGATAACACCCCCCCATTACGTCATGCTTCAGAAATGTGGAAAATGGTCCGTTTTCAAATGTTTTATTTTTGAACGTCAGTTCACATTTGTAGGTGGATCATCAGTGTTAGAGCTAAAATTAGCATGTTTAAAGTGATTTTCATGCTTCCAGGGGCCCAAAACACAAGATTTATGGAATGGTTAAAAGTGCATGAAAATGGCCAATTTACTCACTCTGAGTTCTCAAAAAGGGTTTCTTCACCCCGGGAAGTTAATTAAATACCATTTGGAGGCATTTAATGTTCGAGCAAAAACGGCTGATTTTCGACAAAAGAGATAACACCCCCCCATTACGTCATGCTTCAGAAATGTGGAAAATGGTCCGTTTTCAAATGTTTTATTTTTGAACGTCAGTTCACATTTGTAGGTGGATCATCAGTGTTAGAGCTAAAATTAGCATGTTTAAAGTGATTTTCATGCTTCCAGGGGCTCGGGAAGTTAATTAAATACCATTTGGAGGCATTTAATGTTCGAGCAAAAACGGCAGATTTTCGACAAAAGAGATAACACCCCCCCATTACGTCATGCTTCAGAAATGTGGAAAATGGTCCGTTTTCAAATGTTTTATTTTTGAACGTCAGTTCACATTTGTAGGTGGATCATCAGTGTTAGAGCTAAAATTAGCATGTTTAAAGTGATTTTCATGCTTCCAGGGGCTCGGGAAGTTAATTAAATACCATTTGGAGGCATTTAATGTTCGAGCAAAAACGGCTGATTTTCGACAAAAGAGATAACACCCCCCCATTACGTCATGCTTCCGAAATGTGGAAAATGGTCCGTTTTCAAATGTTTTATTTTTGAACGTCAGTTCACATTTGTAGGTGGATCATCAGTGTTAGAGCTAAAATTAGCATGTTTAAAGTGATTTTCATGCTTCCAGGGGCCCAAAACACAAGATTTATGGAATGGTTAAAAGTGCATGAAAATGGCCAATTTACACACTCTGAGTTCTCAAAAAGGGTTTCTTCACCCCGGGAAGTTAATTAAATACCATTTGGAGGCATTTTATGTTCGAGCAAAAACGGCTGATTTTCGACAAAAGAGATAACACCCCCCCATTACGTCATGCTTCAGAAATGTGGAAAATGGTCCGTTTTCAAATGTTTTATTTTTGAACGTCAGTTCACATTTGTAGGTGGATCATCAGTGTTAGAGCTAAAATTAGCATGTTTAAAGTGATTTTCATGCTTCCAGGGGCTCGGGAAGTTAATTAAATACCATTTGGAGGCATTTAATGTTCGAGCAAAAACGGCTGATTTTCGACAAAAGAGATAACACCCCCCATTACGTCATGCTTCAGAAATGTGGAAAATGGTCCGTTTTCAAATGTTTTATTTTTGAACGTCAGTTCACATTTGTAGGTGGATCATCAGTGTTAGAGCTAAAATTAGCATGTTTAAAGTGATTTTCATGCTTCCAGGGGCCCAAAACACAAGATTTATGGAATGGTTAAAAGTGCATGAAAATGGCCAATTTACTCACTCTGAGTTCTCAAAAAGGGTTTCTTCACCCCGGGAAGTTAATTAAATACCATTTGGAGGCATTTAATGTTCGAGCAAAAACGGCTGATTTTCGACAAAAGAGATAACACCCCCCCATTACGTCATGCTTCAGAAATGTGGAAAATGGTCCGTTTTCAAATGTTTTATTTTTGAACGTCAGTTCACATTTGTAGGTGGATCATCAGTGTTAGAGCTAAAATTAGCATGTTTAAAGTGATTTTCATGCTTCCAGGGGCCCAAAACACAAGATTTATGGAATGGTTAAAAGTGCATGAAAATGGCCAATTTACTCACTCTGAGTTCTCAAAAAGGGTTTCTTCACCCCGGGAAGTTAATTAAATACCATTTGGAGGCATTTAATGTTCGAGCAAAAACGGCTGATTTTCGACAAAAGAGATAACACCCCCCCATTACGTCATGCTTCAGAAATGTGGAAAATGGTCCGTTTTCAAATGTTTTATTTTTGAACGTCAGTTCACATTTGTAGGTGGATCATCAGTGTTAGAGCTAAAATTAGCATGTTTAAAGTGATTTTCATGCTTCCAGGGGCCCAAAACACAAGATTTATGGAATGGTTAAAAGTGCATGAAAATGGCCAATTTACCCACTCTGAGTTCTCAAAAAGGGTTTCTTCACCCCGGGAAGTTAATTAAATACCATTTGGAGGCATTTAATGTTAGAGCAAAAACGGCTGATTTTCGACAAAAGAGATAACACCCCCCCATTACGTCATGCTTCAGAAATGTGGAAAATGGTCCGTTTTCAAATGTTTTATTTTTGAACGTCAGTTCACATTTGTAGGTGGATCATCAGTGTTAGAGCTAAAATTAGCATGTTTAAAGTGATTTTCATGCTTCCAGGGGCTCGGGAAATTAATTAAATACCATTTGGAGGCATTTAATGTTCGAGCAAAAACGGCTGATTTTCGACAAAAGAGATAACACCCCCCCATTACGTCATGCTTCAGAAATGTGGAAAATGGTCCGTTTTCAAATGTTTTATTTTTGAACGTCAGTTCACATTTGTAGGTTGATCATCAGTGTTAGAGCTAAAATTAGCATGTTTAAAGTGATTTTCATGCTTCCAGGGGCCCAAAACACAAGATTTATGGAATGGTTAAAAGTGCATGAAAATGGCCAATTTACTCACTCTGAGTTCTCAAAAAGGGTTTCTTCACCCCGGGAAGTTAATTAAATACCATTTGGAGGCATTTAATGTTCGAGCAAAAATGGCTGATTTTCGACAAAAGAGATAACACCCCCCCATTACGTCATGCTTCAGAAATGTGGAAAATGGTCCGTTTTCAAATGTTTTATTTTTGAACGTCAGTTCACATTTGTAGGTGGATCATCAGTGTTAGAGCTAAAATTAGCATGTTTAAAGTGATTTTCATGCTTCCAGGGGCCCAAAACACAAGATTTATGGAATGGTTAAAAGTGCATGAAAATGGCCAATTTACTCACTCTGAGTTCTCAAAAAGGGTTTCTTCACCCCGGGAAGTTAATTAAATACCATTTGGAGGCATTTAATGTTCGAGCAAAAACGGCTGATTTTCGACAAAAGAGATAACACCCCCCCATTACGTCATGCTTCAGAAATGTGGAAAATGGTCCGTTTTCAAATGTTTTATTTTTGAACGTCAGTTCACATTTGTAGGTGGATCATCAGTGTTAGAGCTAAAATTAGCATGTTTAAAGTGATTTTCATGCTTCTTGGGGCCCAAAACACAAGATTTATGGAATGGTTAAAAGTGCATGAAAATGGCCAATTTACTCACTCTGAGTTCTCAAAAAGGGTTTCTTCACCCCGGGAAGTTAATTAAATACCATTTGGAGGCATTTAATGTTCGAGCAAAAACGGCTGATTTTCGACAAAAGAGATAACACCCCCCCATTACGTCATGCTTCAGAAATGTGGAAAATGGTCCGTTTTCAAATGTTTTATTTTTGAACGTCAGTTCACATTTGTAGGTGGATCATCAGTGTTAGAGCTAAAATTAGCACGTTTAAAGTGATTTTCATGCTTCCAGGGGCCCAAAACACAAGATTTATGGAATGGTTAAAAGTGCATGAAAATGGCCAATTTACTCACTCTGAGTTCTCAAAAAGGGTTTCTTCACCCCGGGAAGTTAATTAAATACCATTTGGAGGCATTTAATGTTCGAGCAAAAACGGCTGATTTTCGACAAAAGAGATAACACCCCCCATTACGTCATGCTTCAGAAATGTGGAAAATGGTCCGTTTTCAAATGTTTTATTTTTGAACGTCAGTTCACATTTGTAGGTGGATCATCAGTGTTAGAGCTAAAATTAGCATGTTTAAAGTGATTTTCATGCTTCCAGGGGCCCAAAAGACAAGATTTATGGAATGGTTAAAAGTGCATGAAAATGGCCAATTTACTCACTCTGAGTTCTCAAAAAGGGTTTCTTCACCCCGGGAAGTTAATTAAATACCATTTGGAGGCATTTAATGTTAGAGCAAAAACGGCTGATTTTCGACAAAAGAGATAACACCCCCCCATTACGTCATGCTTCAGAAATGTGGAAAATGGTCCGTTTTCAAATGTTTTATTTTTGAACGTCAGTTCACATTTGTAGGTGGATCATCAGTGTTAGAGCTAAAATTAGCATGTTTAAAGTGATTTTCATGCTTCCAGGGGCTCGGGAAGTTAATTAAATACCATTTGGAGGCATTTAATGTTCGAGCAAAAACGGCTGATTTTCGACAAAAGAGATAACACCCCCCCATTACGTCATGCTTCAGAAATGTGGAAAATGGTCCGTTTTCAAATGTTTTATTTTTGAACGTCAGTTCACATTTGTAGGTGGATCATCAGTGTTAGAGCTAAAATTAGCATGTTTAAAGTGATTTTCATGCTTCCAGGGGCTCGGGAAGTTAATTAAATACCATTTGGAGGCATTTAATGTTCGAGCAAAAACGGCTGATTTTCGACAAAAGAGATAACACCCCCCCCATTACGTCATGCTTCAGAAATGTGGAAAATGGTCCGTTTTCAAATGTTTTATTTTTGAACGTCAGTTCACATTTGTAGGTGGATCATCAGTGTTAGAGCTAAAATTAGCATGTTTAAAGTGATTTTCATGCTTCCAGGGGCCCAAAACACAAGATTTATGGAATGGTTAAAAGTGCATGAAAATGGCCAATTTACTCACGCTGAGTTCTCAAAAAGGGTTTCTTCACCCCGGGAAGTTAATTAAATACCATTTGGAGGCATTTAATGTTCGAGCAAAAACGGCTGATTTTCGACAAAAGAGATAACACCCCCCCATTACGTCATGCTTCAGAAATGTGGAAAATGGTCAGTTTTCAAATGTTTTATTTTTGAACGTCAGTTCACATTTGTAGGTGGATCATCAGTGTTAGAGCTAAAATTAGCATGTTTAAAGTGATTTTCATGCTTCCAGGGGCCCAAAACACAAGATTTATGGAATGGTTAAAAGTGCATGAAAATGGCCAATTTACTCACTCTGAGTTCTCAAAAAGGGTTTCTTCACCCCGGGAAGTTAATTAAATACCATTTGGAGGCATTTAATGTTCGAGCAAAAACGGCTGATTTTCGACAAAAGAGATAACACCCCCCCCATTACGTCATGCTTCAGAAATGTGGAAAATGGTCCGTTTTCAAATGTTTTATTTTTGAACGTCAGTTCACATTTGTAGGTGGATCATCAGTGTTAGAGCTAAAATTAGCATGTTTAAAGTGATTTTCATGCTTCCAGGGGCTCGGGAAATTAATTAAATACCATTTGGAGGCATTTAATGTTCGAGCAAAAACGGCTGATTTTCGACAAAAGAGATAACACCCCCCCATTACGTCATGCTTCAGAAATGTGGAAAATGGTCCGTTTTCAAATGTTTTATTTTTGAACGTCAGTTCACATTTGTAGGTTGATCATCAGTGTTAGAGCTAAAATTAGCATGTTTAAAGTGATTTTCATGCTTCCAGGGGCCCAAAACACAAGATTTATGGAATGGTTAAAAGTGCATGAAAATGGCCAATTTACTCACTCTGAGTTCTCAAAAAGGGTTTCTTCACCCCGGGAAGTTAATTAAATACCATTTGGAGGCATTTAATGTTCGAGCAAAAATGGCTGATTTTCGACAAAAGAGATAACACCCCCCCATTACGTCATGCTTCAGAAATGTGGAAAATGGTCCGTTTTCAAATGTTTTATTTTTGAACGTCAGTTCACATTTGTAGGTGGATCATCAGTGTTAGAGCTAAAATTAGCATGTTTAAAGTGATTTTCATGCTTCCAGGGGCCCAAAACACAAGATTTATGGAATGGTTAAAAGTGCATGAAAATGGCCAATTTACTCACTCTGAGTTCTCAAAAAGGGTTTCTTCACCCCGGGAAGTTAATTAAATACCATTTGGAGGCATTTAATGTTCGAGCAAAAACGGCTGATTTTCGACAAAAGAGATAACACCCCCCCATTACGTCATGCTTCAGAAATGTGGAAAATGGTCCGTTTTCAAATGTTTTATTTTTGAACGTCAGTTCACATTTGTAGGTGGATCATCAGTGTTAGAGCTAAAATTAGCATGTTTAAAGTGATTTTCATGCTTCTTGGGGCCCAAAACACAAGATTTATGGAATGGTTAAAAGTGCATGAAAATGGCCAATTTACTCACTCTGAGTTCTCAAAAAGGGTTTCTTCACCCCGGGAAGTTAATTAAATACCATTTGGAGGCATTTAATGTTCGAGCAAAAACGGCTGATTTTCGACAAAAGAGATAACACCCCCCCATTACGTCATGCTTCAGAAATGTGGAAAATGGTCCGTTTTCAAATGTTTTATTTTTGAACGTCAGTTCACATTTGTAGGTGGATCATCAGTGTTAGAGCTAAAATTAGCACGTTTAAAGTGATTTTCATGCTTCCAGGGGCCCAAAACACAAGATTTATGGAATGGTTAAAAGTGCATGAAAATGGCCAATTTACTCACTCTGAGTTCTCAAAAAGGGTTTCTTCACCCCGGGAAGTTAATTAAATACCATTTGGAGGCATTTAATGTTCGAGCAAAAACGGCTGATTTTCGACAAAAGAGATAACACCCCCCATTACGTCATGCTTCAGAAATGTGGAAAATGGTCCGTTTTCAAATGTTTTATTTTTGAACGTCAGTTCACATTTGTAGGTGGATCATCAGTGTTAGAGCTAAAATTAGCATGTTTAAAGTGATTTTCATGCTTCCAGGGGCCCAAAAGACAAGATTTATGGAATGGTTAAAAGTGCATGAAAATGGCCAATTTACTCACTCTGAGTTCTCAAAAAGGGTTTCTTCACCCCGGGAAGTTAATTAAATACCATTTGGAGGCATTTAATGTTAGAGCAAAAACGGCTGATTTTCGACAAAAGAGATAACACCCCCCCATTACGTCATGCTTCAGAAATGTGGAAAATGGTCCGTTTTCAAATGTTTTATTTTTGAACGTCAGTTCACATTTGTAGGTGGATCATCAGTGTTAGAGCTAAAATTAGCATGTTTAAAGTGATTTTCATGCTTCCAGGGGCTCGGGAAGTTAATTAAATACCATTTGGAGGCATTTAATGTTCGAGCAAAAACGGCTGATTTTCGACAAAAGAGATAACACCCCCCCATTACGTCATGCTTCAGAAATGTGGAAAATGGTCCGTTTTCAAATGTTTTATTTTTGAACGTCAGTTCACATTTGTAGGTGGATCATCAGTGTTAGAGCTAAAATTAGCATGTTTAAAGTGATTTTCATGCTTCCAGGGGCTCGGGAAGTTAATTAAATACCATTTGGAGGCATTTAATGTTCGAGCAAAAACGGCTGATTTTCGACAAAAGAGATAACACCCCCCCCATTACGTCATGCTTCAGAAATGTGGAAAATGGTCCGTTTTCAAATGTTTTATTTTTGAACGTCAGTTCACATTTGTAGGTGGATCATCAGTGTTAGAGCTAAAATTAGCATGTTTAAAGTGATTTTCATGCTTCCAGGGGCCCAAAACACAAGATTTATGGAATGGTTAAAAGTGCATGAAAATGGCCAATTTACTCACGCTGAGTTCTCAAAAAGGGTTTCTTCACCCCGGGAAGTTAATTAAATACCATTTGGAGGCATTTAATGTTCGAGCAAAAACGGCTGATTTTCGACAAAAGAGATAACACCCCCCCATTACGTCATGCTTCAGAAATGTGGAAAATGGTCAGTTTTCAAATGTTTTATTTTTGAACGTCAGTTCACATTTGTAGGTGGATCATCAGTGTTAGAGCTAAAATTAGCATGTTTAAAGTGATTTTCATGCTTCCAGGGGCCCAAAACACAAGATTTATGGAATGGTTAAAAGTGCATGAAAATGGCCAATTTACTCACTCTGAGTTCTCAAAAAGGGTTTCTTCACCCCGGGAAGTTAATTAAATACCATTTGGAGGCATTTAATGTTCGAGCAAAAACGGCTGATTTTCGACAAAAGAGATAACACCCCCCCCATTACGTCATGCTTCAGAAATGTGGAAAATGGTCCGTTTTCAAATGTTTTATTTTTGAACGTCAGTTCACATTTGTAGGTGGATCATCAGTGTTTGAGCTAAAATTAGCATGTTTAAAGTGATTTTCATGCTTCCAGGGGCCCAAAAGACAAGATTTATGGAATGGTTAAAAGTGCATGAAAATGGCCAATTTACTCACTCTGAGTTCTCAAAAAGGGTTTCTTCACCCCGGGAAGTTAATTAAATACCATTTGGAGGCATTTAATGTTAGAGCAAAAACGGCTGATTTTCGACAAAAGAGATAACACCCCCCCATTACGTCATGCTTCAGAAATGTGGAAAATGGTCCGTTTTCAAATGTTTTATTTTTGAACGTCAGTTCACATTTGTAGGTGGATCATCAGTGTTAGAGCTAAAATTAGCATGTTTAAAGTGATTTTCATGCTTCCAGGGGCTCGGGAAGTTAATTAAATACCATTTGGAGGCATTTAATGTTCGAGCAAAAACGGCTGATTTTCGACAAAAGAGATAACACCCCCCCATTACGTCATGCTTCAGAAATGTGGAAAATGGTCCGTTTTCAAATGTTTTATTTTTGAACGTCAGTTCACATTTGTAGGTGGATCATCAGTGTTAGAGCTAAAATTAGCATGTTTAAAGTGATTTTCATGCTTCCAGGGGCTCGGGAAGTTAATTAAATACCATTTGGAGGCATTTAATGTTCGAGCAAAAACGGCTGATTTTCGACAAAAGAGATAACACCCCCCCATTACGTCATGCTTCAGAAATGTGGAAAATGGTCCGTTTTCAAATGTTTTATTTTTGAACGTCAGTTCACATTTGTAGGTGGATCATCAGTGTTAGAGCTAAAATTAGCATGTTTAAAGTGATTTTCATGCTTCCAGGGGCCCAAAACACAAGATTTATGGAATGGTTAAAAGTGCATGAAAATGGCCAATTTACTCACTCTGAGTTCTCAAAAAGGGTTTCTTCACCCCGGGAAGTTAATTAAATACCATTTGGAGGCATTTAATGTTCGAGCAAAAACGGCTGATTTTCGACAAAAGAGATAACACCCCCCCATTACGTCATGCTTCAGAAATGTGGAAAATGGTCCGTTTTCAAATGTTTTATTTTTGAACGTCAGTTCACATTTGTAGGTGGATCATCAGTGTTAGAGCTAAAATTAGCATGTTTAAAGTGATTTTCATGCTTCCAGGGGCCCAAAACACAAGATTTATGGAATGGTTAAAAGTGCATGAAAATGGCCAATTTACTCACTCTGAGTTCTCAAAAAGGGTTTCTTCACCCCGGGAAGTTAATTAAATACCATTTGGAGGCATTTAATGTTCGAGCAAAAACGGCTGATTTTCGACAAAAGAGATAACACCCCCCCATTACGTCATGCTTCAGAAATGTGGAAAATGGTCCGTTTTCAAATGTTTTATTTTTGAACGTCAGTTCACATTTGTAGGTGGATCATCAGTGTTAGAGCTAAAATTAGCATGTTTAAAGTGATTTTCATGCTTCCAGGGGCTCGGGAAGTTAATTAAATACCATTTGGAGGCATTTAATGTTCGAGCAAAAACGGCAGATTTTCGACAAAAGAGATAACACCCCCCCATTACGTCATGCTTCAGAAATGTGGAAAATGGTCCGTTTTCAAATGTTTTATTTTTGAACGTCAGTTCACATTTGTAGGTGGATCATCAGTGTTAGAGCTAAAATTAGCATGTTTAAAGTGATTTTCATGCTTCCAGGGGCTCGGGAAGTTAATTAAATACCATTTGGAGGCATTTAATGTTCGAGCAAAAACGGCTGATTTTCGACAAAAGAGATAACACCCCCCCATTACGTCATGCTTCCGAAATGTGGAAAATGGTCCGTTTTCAAATGTTTTATTTTTGAACGTCAGTTCACATTTGTAGGTGGATCATCAGTGTTAGAGCTAAAATTAGCATGTTTAAAGTGATTTTCATGCTTCCAGGGGCCCAAAACACAAGATTTATGGAATGGTTAAAAGTGCATGAAAATGGCCAATTTACACACTCTGAGTTCTCAAAAAGGGTTTCTTCACCCCGGGAAGTTAATTAAATACCATTTGGAGGCATTTTATGTTCGAGCAAAAACGGCTGATTTTCGACAAAAGAGATAACACCCCCCCATTACGTCATGCTTCAGAAATGTGGAAAATGGTCCGTTTTCAAATGTTTTATTTTTGAACGTCAGTTCACATTTGTAGGTGGATCATCAGTGTTAGAGCTAAAATTAGCATGTTTAAAGTGATTTTCATGCTTCCAGGGGCTCGGGAAGTTAATTAAATACCATTTGGAGGCATTTAATGTTCGAGCAAAAACGGCTGATTTTCGACAAAAGAGATAACACCCCCCATTACGTCATGCTTCAGAAATGTGGAAAATGGTCCGTTTTCAAATGTTTTATTTTTGAACGTCAGTTCACATTTGTAGGTGGATCATCAGTGTTAGAGCTAAAATTAGCATGTTTAAAGTGATTTTCATGCTTCCAGGGGCCCAAAACACAAGATTTATGGAATGGTTAAAAGTGCATGAAAATGGCCAATTTACTCACTCTGAGTTCTCAAAAAGGGTTTCTTCACCCCGGGAAGTTAATTAAATACCATTTGGAGGCATTTAATGTTCGAGCAAAAACGGCTGATTTTCGACAAAAGAGATAACACCCCCCCATTACGTCATGCTTCAGAAATGTGGAAAATGGTCCGTTTTCAAATGTTTTATTTTTGAACGTCAGTTCACATTTGTAGGTGGATCATCAGTGTTAGAGCTAAAATTAGCATGTTTAAAGTGATTTTCATGCTTCCAGGGGCCCAAAACACAAGATTTATGGAATGGTTAAAAGTGCATGAAAATGGCCAATTTACTCACTCTGAGTTCTCAAAAAGGGTTTCTTCACCCCGGGAAGTTAATTAAATACCATTTGGAGGCATTTAATGTTCGAGCAAAAACGGCTGATTTTCGACAAAAGAGATAACACCCCCCCATTACGTCATGCTTCAGAAATGTGGAAAATGGTCCGTTTTCAAATGTTTTATTTTTGAACGTCAGTTCACATTTGTAGGTGGATCATCAGTGTTAGAGCTAAAATTAGCATGTTTAAAGTGATTTTCATGCTTCCAGGGGCCCAAAACACAAGATTTATGGAATGGTTAAAAGTGCATGAAAATGGCCAATTTACCCACTCTGAGTTCTCAAAAAGGGTTTCTTCACCCCGGGAAGTTAATTAAATACCATTTGGAGGCATTTAATGTTAGAGCAAAAACGGCTGATTTTCGACAAAAGAGATAACACCCCCCCATTACGTCATGCTTCAGAAATGTGGAAAATGGTCCGTTTTCAAATGTTTTATTTTTGAACGTCAGTTCACATTTGTAGGTGGATCATCAGTGTTAGAGCTAAAATTAGCATGTTTAAAGTGATTTTCATGCTTCCAGGGGCTCGGGAAATTAATT
>NW_028254162.1:0-82303 GCF_964263255.1 Lissotriton vulgaris
TCAATTTGTAGTGGGCTCGCCCGCCTTGCGCGTCTGCCGAGTGGGTGGCCGAGGTTAAGATCTCGTGCTGCTCGTTGGCATGCACGTCAGCGATACTGTTGGTGACAGTTTGCCGGCCATTTTGTGCTGTCCCGGCTCTTGAACAGACGTGCCGGTGGGAATCGAATAAAGATTCATGTTAAAGCTATCCTGTGTGCCTTCGAGTTATTACACACGATTTTGGCGACGAGGCACATTGATTCCCACCTAGAAACTACGCGTCCAAACGAAAGATCATAAAATAAATCTTACCTCTCAGGCTCAGGAGGTAGTGCGCAACTGACGAAAAAGCACAGTGTGGGTCAGGCGAAAGAAGCGGAGCTGAACTGCAGGCGTATTTTGTCTGGTTATACACTTGACGACGCGGGTGCAGTGAAAAAGAAAAATCTAATAGGAAACAAACGGACTGGAGCCACGCTCTGCTGCGTACGTCGGAAAGTCTGAGGTGAGGACGCAGGCTGACGTGCTCTGGGATGGTGAAACCAGCGTAAAAAGTTCCCGCCTGTTCATGTCATAACTCCGCCTTGACAAGCACGATCCTGCTCCCTCTTTCTTAAAGGGGAAAATACTGTATGTTCTTAAAGCTTAAAAACCTTCTGGCAAAAGTCCAATCGGCTAAGTTCTAGGGTGAAGGACTTGCAACGGCTAACTTAAATGAGCAAATAAATACATGCAATACTCGCTGGCAATGAAATAGCACGTCTGGAGCCTCCTATAAAAGGGAAAATAATCTAGAATTTATGAATGTGGTATTTTGAAAGAAAATACATTTTAAGACAAAAGAACATGAAGCACATGTATACTTATGGTTGAAAAACAGCACTCTCTGCCATATAACAGCAAAACTTATGGAGATTGTTATTGGAAAGGTTTAAAACAGTTTACATTTTGCAAAACAGAAAAAAAAATAAAAAATAAGAAATCTTTTGGTAGTTACAAAGTTATAGAGTCTGTAATCTCTTTCATTATTCAAGAATATATAACATGCAGTTTGTCCATCCACCGCCTCCTTTTCTGTATACTCCAGGAGAACCACCAGTGCCATGGAGAAAATGGTTTGACGCCTTTGAAAATTATTTAGGGGCAATAGGAGCGCATAGGTTCAGACCAGAAAGGAAAAGGTTTCTTTTGCTTCACTCGTTGGGGTTCGAAGGCAGGGAAACCTTAAAACATTTACCAGATGTTGTGATAGAAGCTGGTGAGGAAACTGATGAATACAAAGACACTGTGAGGAAATTGATGAGGGGGCAAGATGGCGTCCGCATTGGACGTGTGAGTTTGTTGCTCCTGCCGGACCTCGCAGAGCCGAAAGAAATTTGGTGAGAAACGGGACGGACTAAGGAGAACTACACGCTATATGAAAATATATAGTGCCATCGCTTGAGGAAACGTGAAAATTAATTTCTTTATGATTGTACTACAAGCAATCACGGCTTGGATTCGACTCGCTGGCCGCTGGGCGTCTTACCGGCAGCACCTGAGTCAGCTTCTGACGAGACACATCTGGGAAGCGCGCTGCCTGGGATTGAAGCGAGGCAGTCAGGAGAACGGCAGCGAGGGAAAACGGAGCGGTGTTTGGAGCGGTTGGCGGATTGACATGGGGCTGAAAGGAAGGAGAGCACGAGGGCAGGGCGCTGCTATGGAGAATCAAAACGGAGCGGAGATGGCGCCTGGTACAACCACCGCAAGGGCGGTGTCAGTATCAGTTAATGCCGCGACCCCCCCTCCTCCCACAGTGAGTAAAAACACCGATGTGGAAGTAAATTTAATAGAAAGGGAGGGGGAGGCTAGCGTGCATAAGAAGATTCCGGATATGTTTGCTGGCATAAAAAATAAGGATGCCGGCAAGATGAGGCTAAAACAACTGAAAACGGTCGGAGATGCAGGGGGTGAGATTGTGCAAGAGAATGCTCAAGAGATAGCTCAAACAGCTCAAACAGCCCCCATTTTGAGTTCTGTCTCCACTCCTGCTATGGAACAGTCTGAAAGGAGAAAGGAGCTGAGTGCTGTAGTCAATTTAGATAGCGCTGCAAGTACAGTTCCAGTGGCGTTTAATAATGCTCTACAAGGGATGGATTGTCTTCCCAATATCTCTTCTATACAGAATGATGTGGATGCTAATACTGCTAATACCGATATAGCGACACATGCAGGGGGAGAAACAGACTCAGCGGACTTTTTCTCACTTTCAGAGCACTCTATGTCCTCCTCCGAGAGTTTAGTAGAGTTATATGCTACACGTATGAGTATGGAGGACGGTGGTTTAGAGGAAGAAAGCGGGCACAGCAGTCTGAATGAGAATATGGAGAGAGGTGGACATGATTTCAGTATGGTTCGCAAACCTAGAGTGAACATGAGTGGCAAAGAGCAAGAAGAGACTACGAGTGCTGATGTGGGCCACATTGTAGAGAAGAGTTTTTATTACAAATGCAGAATTATGGAAGCTAAAAACCCTACCAAAGAACTGTTCGGTATCTATAAAGAAATCACCACACTATCTCGCTTGGATACTAAAGACACCTACTCCACGGAGATATGTGAACAAATAGCCGATTTCTTTGTGAAAAAGGTAGAAAATATTCACGCCACATTCACCATTAGCACCAGGTCAGATAACAATAAGGCAGAGACTCTAGACGTCCGCCCGCAAAAACCCCAGTTCACTAATTTCAGGACCCCCAACAAACAGGAACTGAAGAATATCATAAACACCATTAGCTCTGGCTCCCCTATGGATGCCTGCCCTCCGGAACATTACAAAATGGTCAGGGAAAGCATACTACTGGATCATATAAGCAACATGATCACAACCTCATTCCGTGAGAGCATCGTCCCGAGTAACTGGAAATCTGCCCAGGTAATACCACTAAAAAAGAAACCGAACATCCCAATTACCCAGCTTCAAAATCTGCGACCAATCTCACTTCTCCCTTTCTGTGCTAAGATCATAGAAAAGGTGGCCAATCTCCAACTCATGGAGTTTTTGGAGAAAGAATCTCTCCTCCACCCCTCCCAATCAGGGTTTAGAGCAGGCCATTCAACGGAGTCCGCCGTTCTGTTCTCCACCGAACAGATCCGGAAACTGGTGGATGAGGGAGAGACAGCAGCGTTGGTCCTATTGGACCTAAGTGCAGCATTTGACACCGTGCTGCACACCACGCTGCTGTCTCGACTCTCAGACATGGGAGTTAAAGACTCTGCTCTCAAATGGTTCCAGTCATACCTCTCTGACAGAACTTTCCAACTTCACTGCCCTCCCTTCAAGTCATCTCCTCGCAGTGTTAGCCATGGGGTTCCACAGGGCTCAAGTCTGAGCCCTACCTTATTTAACATCTATATGGAACCCCTGGCACACATTGTAGAGGAATTTGGGGTGGGCATTGTCAGCTATGCTGACGACACCCAGTTGGTGTTCAAAATAACACCAGACAGTAGAGACCTAGCCTCCAACTTCTCAAACTGTATGCTAGGGATAGCGACATGGATGAACGCCAACTGCCTCCGTCTGAACGGAGATAAAACGGAGGTACTGATTGTTGGGAAGAACCCTTCCGTCTGGTCCCACGCCTGGTGGCCTAGCGAATTGGGAGAACTTCCTGTGCCTGCAGAGAAGGTGAAGAACCTCGGTGTCATGCTTGACCCAAATCTCTCAGGTAGAGCCCAGGTAAATAAAGTGACAGGGAAATGCTACAGCACCCTTAAAGTGCTGCGCAAAGTACTTGACCTGCTTCCAATTGAAGCAAGAAAAACTATAGTCCATGCTCTAATATCTCCCCATCTAGACTATGGTAATGTTCTTTTACTGGGTCTTAATCAAAAGAGCCTGCACCAGTTACAATGCATACAAAACTCTGCAGCGCGACTGGTGCTCGGTCTCCCCCGCAGAGCATCGGCAAAAAATGCACTTGCCAAGCTTCACTGGCTCCCTGTTAAAGAAAGAATAATATTCAAAACTCTCTGCTACACACATCGCATTGCCCAAAACAAAGGCCCCAGCTATCTAAGAGGCCTCTTGACCATCCACAGGCCAATCAAAAATCTTAGATCAGCGGGCACGATGCTGTTTAAAATCCCTCGCATCACCAAAGCGAAGATGGGAGGAAAATCCTTCCGCTTTTTGGCCACTAAGCTTTGGAATGCCCTGCCAATTCAGCTACGTATGGAACCATCTGAAACAATATTCAGAGCCAGACTCAAAACTCACCTATTTCCCAAAAACTAATCCCCGTTTGCCTGTTCTCTTCCTTTAGGTGGTTTTTGCATTTGCAGTCAGCGCGGGGACACACAGTTTTGTGCAGCCAGGCGCTTAATAAATGCTTATTATTATTATTATTATTATTGATTTGGATTTGGATTCTGAAACCGAGGATATTTCTTTAGAATTGATCTATTAAACCATGAGGCAGCACAGGGAAGAAACGCGTGAGGACAGTATGAGGGTACAGAATTCCTGTAAAAAATTACAAAACTCTGTGAGGAGGCTGGTCAAGTCTCATACTGAATTTCTGACTAGAGCCATGGAGGCGGAGGTACGCATTTCCTCATTAGAAGATGAGATGAAACAGCAATGAAAGACTATAGAAATGCACATGGCGACTAAGGAAGATGTCAATTGGAAGCTTATAAACATTGAGAATAGATCTCGGAGAAATAACTTGACATTTTTGCAAATTGAGGAGGGGAAAGAAGGGTCGGATCCTCGTGGTTATATAGTGTCACTTTTGAAAGCTGCAATGCCAGAGGCGGAGAGATGGGATTGGGATCGGGAGGTGGAAAGGGCCCATAGATTCCCTTTTAGAGCTAATACCCGAGATCAGAAGCCACGAGCTATCATAGTGGCTTTCAATAGCTTCCAGGCACGAGAGGAATTATTTTTGAAAGCTCGTCCTGATAAGAAATGCAAGGCTTTAGGTTGTGAGTTTTTTGTTAGACCAGATCTTTGTAAACAATCTGTTGAGACCAGATGGCAGCTAAGACAGCTTATAACACAATTTCAAGGAAAAGGTGCGCAGGCATATTTAATGTTTCCTGCAAAACTTAAAGTTATCTATAAGGAGCGCACTAGATTCTTTATGACGGAAACAGCTGCTAAAGAACTTCTGGTGTCATTATAATAATGTCATTATAATTCAGGATGGATGTGTCAAAAGTTTAGTTTCGTTATATTAGCTTAGGAGTTTCTCACCTAAAGTAGGGGGTTTTTGCTTTATTAATGATGGTAGAGCTCCGCTGGGGGGCGGCAGGGGGTTTGGGGCAAACCTAAATCACAGGACCATAAGTCCTAAAGCCTCTATGAAAGGACCAGGGTGGGGTGGGAAAGGGTGGGTGAGAGGGGGGTGGGTGGTTGGGTGGCGAAAGGGTTCACGGGGGGGATTAAAAGAGGGTAAAAAAAAGAGTTCACGGCAAATACATGGAAAAAATATGGTAAAAAGAGAATTTGATAAGAAGGGCTCCATACTACTTAAGTTCGTTTTTGGCTACAGCCGTGTTAATATTGGAGATTTTGATTTAAAATGGCGGGGAAAAGCTTAAGAATTTGTTCAATGAATGTATGTGGATTGAATAATCTAACAAAAAGACATAAAGTTGCTGCAGAATTAAAATATATTCAACCTGATGTTTTTTGTATTCAGGAAACTCACATTCCATGGTCAAAAAGGGAGGTGCTAAAAGATTTAGGATTTATATTGGTTTCTGCCTCTAAACAGACCAGTATGATAAGGGGAGTGGCTATTTTAGTTAAAGATAGCTCTATAACTGTTGGACGCAAGGTGGTGGATAAGAATGGTCGCTGGGTTATTGTAGAATGTAAAAGTGGGGGTAGACAAATAACTTTGGTCACGGTATATGGAGCTAATCTGGATGACCCTGACCCGTTGGTTGAAATTAATTTGGAGTTAGCTAGCTTTCAACAGCCGATAGTGATATGTGGGGATATGAATATAAATTTGCTCAACAATGCCTTATTGGAGTCGCATGGAAAATATAAAGGCCGTAAGCCGAGAGTGTACAGAGCTCTTGTTAATTTGTTGCAAGACCAAGGCCTTGTTGACGTTTGGGGAATGTTGAGGGAGGGGGATAACGGATATACTTTTTATTCACATCCTCATAAAAAGTTAGAAAGGTTAGACTATTTTTTTGTATCTCAATATCTGTTGGAAGGAACCAATATTAGAATTTATCCTAGAATTACTTCGGATCACTCCCCTATAGTGATAGATATACAGAGCTTAGCGAAGAGGATAGCACCATTTAATTTCTCTTACGATCGGAAATTAGGTTTGAATGAAGAATTTAAAATACATATGCAAAATTGGATTCCATCCTTTTTTCATTAATAATCAAGGCACGGCTAATATTCGCATAGTTTGGGATACTTTTAAAGCGGGTTTTCGGGGGGAGTGTATTAGTTTTTCTTTGGGGCAACGTAAAAAATCAAAAAAAGAACTTGATATTTTATATGAGCTTCTGGTTAAGGCAGAGATTTTGTTAACTAGGGAAGTTGCACAGGGTAAAACAGAGCTCTTTGAGGTTGAAAATGAGGTGGCTAAGGCCAGAACTAATATACTTGGCTTCTGGGATATGGAAATTGCTAGGAGATTTCTAACATCTAAAATGATAAGTTATGAATTTGGTGAGAAAGTAGGCAAAACCTTGGCAGTAAGATTACGAATGAGGCAGACAGCCGGAATATTAGTTCAATGAAAGATGCTCAAGGTAAATCACATTCAGACCCAGAACGTATTCTAGGAATATTTCAAAGTTTTTATGCAAGACTTTACTCTAGGGACGATAGTTCTGACTTAAATAGTCAATGGCACGATAGAATGATGGCTGGTCTGAAGGTTTTAGAACCTCAATTAGCGGAAGAACTGGATTTACCGATAACTATGTTAGAGCTGGAGATAGCAGTGAAGAGTCTGGCAGTTGGTAAAGCTGCCGGACACGATAGAATACCAGCTGAAGTTTATAAGCTGTTTTTTTACATCTTAAAGGATGAAATGCTCCAGGTAATTTTGGCAGCACAAGAGGGGAATCCTCCTTCTACATGGTCTGATGCAACTATTGCGTTTTTTTGCAAAAAAGATAAACCTGCAGACAATGTTGGATCTTATCGACCCATATCGCTATTGAATGTGGACAATAAGATCTATTCAAAAATTTTAGCCAACCGACTATCTAAAATTGTGTCATCCCTAGTCTCACGAAATCAACATGGGTTTATCCCTAAAAGAGGCATGGTGGATCATATTAATAAAGTAATCACGCTGTTTGACTTGGCGGCTGTAAATAAGCGGAAGTTGGCGCTTTTTCTGTTAGACGCAGAAAAAGCGTTTGACCGTGTGTGTTGGGAGTATCTTTGGATGTTAATGGCAAAAATGGGCTTTGGACAGAAATATATTAATGCCATTAAAACACTATATGTTAAACCAATTGCAAAAATGTCTGCACTGGGAGCGCTCTCTGATTCTTTTAATATAACCAGAGGGACTCGCCAAGGTTGCCCATGTTCTCCGTTATTATTTGCCTTATACATTAATCCGTTCATTGAACAATTAAGCCAGAACCCTTTAATTCCTCCCTTTACTGTATTTGATTTTACTTTTTCTGTGTTCGCTTATGCGGATGATATAGCGGTAGTAACTGATACGCCAGAAACTGCTAGTTTAGAGATTGAAAGGTTGGCGAAAGAATTTGGAACTATAACAGGTTACAAACTTAATGTATCTAAGACTCAGATCTTATGTTCAGAAGCTATAACTTGGGAGGATGAGAGAGTGGTGGGGGAGGCTATGTACCTGGGGATACGGATTAAAACAAATATGTCTGAACTGGTTGATGTAAATTGGAGCAGTGTATACGATAAAATTAAGGCTTCTCTTGAGAGATGGGATCGTTTATATCTGACCATTATTGGACGGGCCAATGTTATAAAAATGAATGTTTTACCTAAAGTGCTTTATTTATTCCGGTCAATTCCTTTGGAATTCCCAAAACCCAAGCTACAGGCCCTACAATCACTATGTGGGAAATTCATTTGGAGCCCCGGAAAGCCTAGACGAGCTATGAAATATTTGACTTTACCTCTTGAAAGGGGAGGGTTAGGAGTACCTGATTTTTTTCTTTATTATGTAGTCTGTTTTTTGTTAAAAATGAGAGTGTTGACAATAAGGGAATCTACGGAACTTACATATAATCACCCTTCTATATTTGAGGTTTTGATGGGAGTACATGCGAGACAAAGTTTTTTCAATGAAATAGATGGTAATTATTACAAAAGGACCCGATTTAAGGTATTGATTGGAGCTCATAAGACCTGGAAATGGCTGACTCGTACTATAGGTATGGGAAAGTTGTCGTATTATACTCCCTTTATCACATCAAGATTATTGCCTATAATATTTTCGGATGGTATAGCTTTGAAATGGCAAAAAAAGGGGGTGACCTGTTTGGGGGATTTTTTTTCGGTGGATGGTAAATGTAAATCATTTGTGGAACTGAGTGAGGAGTTTGGCTTACCCAGAAGTTATTTTTTTAAATTTTTACAAATAAGGGATTTCCTCACAAGACATAAATTAAGTTTGAAAAAGTACCAAGTAGTAGAGGGAATTGCACGACAGGTGAAGATTGGAATTCTCTACCGAATTCTCATGGAGGAGAAACTTGATGATCTGGAGAGAATAAGGGCAAAATGGGTGGTGTTATTGGGAGATAATGAGGTTGATGTGGAAAATTTGATTTTGTTTTCTAAACAAGTTTTGATGTCAGCCAATTTAAAAGCTCAGTTTTTCAAAACATTATTTGATTTATATTATACACCATTACGAATGTCAAAATGGGGAGGAGGTTTTGACGGAAAATGTTTTCGCTGTAAGGCTGATAATGCAGACAGTTTACATATTTTCTTTTCATGTCCTATTTTAAGAGTGTTCATACAAGATATTGAAAAGTTTTTGTCCTTAGTGCTTAATGTTTGTGTAACGATTACTCCCTCTATGTTGGTGCTGGGGAAGATTCCCAATGATAATCGGGTTGATGGACTTTATCGTTTTCGCTACTTTATTTTTTTTTACAATGACGGTAGCACGGTTATGTATTGCTACAGAGTGGCTTCAGGAAAAACCGCCATTATTTCAGCAGTGGCGAGCACGATTGTATAAACTGTATAAATTAGAGTGGGGTCTTTTTTCAGTTTCCGGGTCTAGGAGAAGGGAAAGAATGGGACGGAAAATATGGGGGGCCTTTTCTGATTATTATGAAGATTGAAATTGTTTATCTAATCTTATCTTTAATTTACAGAGAGTAAATTTGATTATGGGGGTTTGTACTCAAAGGACATTGAGGATGATGGTGGCAGAATGTGAGTTTGAAAACTTCAGTGAACAGTTGGTGCGTGACCAATTCATTAGTAAATGCCTTGACAAAACCATCAGACAAAAGTTGCTGTCGTTAGAAAATCCATCCCTTGATGAATCCATCCGGATAGCAAAGAGCATAGAAACTTCACAATCCTCTATTAAAGAATTAGAAAATAAAAATGCAGAAGTTGTTACACCTGTGCGCCTTAAAAGTATCAGCAAAACAATTTTTTCAAAGAAACAGACATTTGCTTTAGGTGTGGGTATCCCTCACACACAAAAAGTGGTAGACCATGCCATGCCAGGAGACTTCTGGTGGATTCTGGTGCAAGAATCACAATGATCACAGAATCACTTTTCAGAGAAAAATGGAGGAATAGACCTCTACAATCTCCGGATCGGGAACCAGTATCCTTTGAAGGAAGGAAAATAGATCTCCTAGGGTACTTCGAAGACATTTTGATCTTCAAGAACAGACATATATATGGGAAGATATATGTGGCTGTACATGGCCTCGACATATTAGGGTGGTTTCACCAAGGCTTGTTTAGCATGATGCTAAGGCCAGGAGCTAGCGAACAGATTTGGCGATTCGTGACCAGTCACATGTAGAGGAGTTGCTCAATAAATACCCCAAAGTATTTTCAGGAGAATTAGGTAAGATTAAATGTTTCAGACACAAAATAAAAATAAGGGAGGATGCAGCTCCTGTCAAGCACAAAATCAGAACCATACCTTTTAGCATAAGAGAAGATTTAGAAAAAGAACTTATGTCCATGCAGAGGAGAGGAGTAATTGAACCCATTGAGTCTTCGGACTGGTCTTCGGCTTTGGTCGTTGCTAGAAAAAAGAACAATGAACTAAGAATCTGTATTGACCTGCGCAGTCTAAACAAAGTGATTTGGGTGGATTCGCACCCTAACATAAATGAAATGTTGGGAGTGGTCGCAGGGGCAAAAGTTTTCTCAAAACTGTACTTGGCCTCCGCGTATCATCAAATTGAGCTTGACAAAGATTCACGCCACTACACTGCATTCAACTCTCCCTCTGGGTTGTTCCAATTTTGTCGTATGCCGTTTGGCCTGGCTTCGGCGGCCTCTGTCTTTCAAAGAGTAATGATCAATTTGTTAAAGGGCATAAAAAACATAGCAATTTTCCAAGACGATGTTCTTTTATTTGTCAAGGATCAGCAGGAACATGACCAGATCCTGATTGAGATACTGTCGATATTTCAGGAGCATGGTGTGGTTCTTAAAAGAGACAAGTGTGTGTTTTCTAAAGACAAAGTGGAATATCTGGGTCACACCATCCCAAGCGAAGGGGTCACGCCGAAGCTTAGCTTGGTTCAAGCCATTGTGGATGCATCTGCACCAAAGGATAAAGCTGGAGTAAAATCTCTTTTGGGTCTTACTGAGTTTTATGCTTGCTTCATCCAAGACTATGCTACAAAGATACGCCCCATTTCTAGGTTGTTACAAGACAAAAGTGAATTTAGGTGGGATGATGAGTGCAAGCTTGCGTTTGATTAGCTTAAAGAACAACTGAGCACTGTCAAAGCCTTGAAACCATTTGTGCATGATGTTCCGTGCACCTTGACTGTGGATGCCAGCAGCTATGGTTTAGGTGCCGTTTTGACACAGCAGGTCAATCATTAGGAACACACCTTAGGTTTTGCGTCCAGAGTACTGAGAGAGGCAGAGATGCATTACTCTGTAATAAAAAAAGAACTCCTTGCTTGTTGGTGGGGCATAGAAAAATTCAAAAATTACCTACTTCAAACAGATCACAAACCTCTGGTGGCAATCTTAGGAAATACAAACAATCCCAATGCTTCACCTCAAATAGCTTGTCTTGCATCGAGATTATTACAATTCAACTGTGATGTGATTCACATTGCAGGTGGCAAAAATGTGAGGGCAGACGCTCTGCCACGTCTGCCTGCTACCTCAAGTCAGGCTGTGCCATGTAATGATGACTGCGATTATGATGATAAGGAAGATTGTATCATAGCTAGTGTTGAATTGATGAATGTATGTTCGGTGGTGCAAGAAAATTGGAGAACGGCTATGGATAGAGATGAAGTGTTAAAAGAGGTGAAGAAGTATATCACCCAAGGGTGGCCTAGAGAAAAGAATGTGAGTGTGTTTGTTCAACCCTTTGTGAAAGTGTGCGAAGAGCTTTCAATTGAAGATGGTCTGGTATTCAGGCTAGATAAACGTATTCCTCCAGTGAGCATTAGACCCTCACTACTTGTAAAGACCCATGATGGACACCTTGGAGCCACCCTCACTAAACGTAGGGTTAGGGAATATTTTTGGTGGCCACAGATGGACAAGGATATTGACGCAATAGTGCAGGAGTGCACTGTTTGTTCCTTCAGTGACAAATATCTACGCACGGCCACTTCCCCTCTCACTCCTAATCCCCTCCCTGGGGCTCCATGGGAAAAACTTAGCATTGATGTCTTAGGGCCCTTTCACAGTCTACCCCACCAATGCAAGTTTGCCATCGTGATGGTAGATTATTACACTAAGTGGCCTGAAGTTAGGTTTGTGTCAAAAGTTGATTCAAAAGAGGTTCTTGACTTCATGAAAGATGCCTTTATGAGAGAAGCGTTCCCTCCATCTATTATTTCCGACAATGGGGTACCGTTTGTGTCTGCTGATGTCGAAGAATTTCTTAAAGAATCTGCCATTACTCACCTCAGAAGCTCTCTTTACCACCCTCAAACCAATGGTTTGGTGGAGAGGCTAAATAGAGTTATAGGTGACTGTGTCAAGTGGGCCATAGAACATAACAAGGCAATTCTCCA
Source organism: Lissotriton vulgaris (assembly GCF_964263255.1). Taxonomy (NCBI): domain Eukaryota; kingdom Metazoa; phylum Chordata; class Amphibia; order Caudata; family Salamandridae; genus Lissotriton; species Lissotriton vulgaris. The sequence goes on from NW_028254162.1 coordinate 12,211, forward strand.
GAGTGTAAGGAGTATGTTATGGTTCTACAGGACTACTCCCCATTCATTTACGGGAGTATCTCCATTTGAACTTTTGAGAGGCCGAAAACCTTGTACCGAATATAGATCCGCATGGATGTCTAAATGGTTCAAAAGCAACTCCACGCCCCAAGAACTCGATGAAAGGGTCAGAAACAAGATTGTTATGGTCCAGTCCAAGCAGAAAGAATACTTTGATGAAAGGAAGCGTGTCAAAAGTAGAGAGTTTGCGGTAGGTGACAGTGTCAGAATAAAGAAACAAGGTTTTGTAAAGAAAGGTGAATCTAAGTTCAGTAAAGTCCAAGTTGTAGACAAAGTGTGTGGAAGTCCAGTTCGGGTCAACGGACAAAACTGGTGGAATGTTAACAAGGTCGTTAAAGTGAAAAATGTACAAGATATTATGCCAAAATCTAATGATGGTATAGATGTGTCACATACCAATCCTCCTAGAGGATGCAGTGATCAAGATTCTTGTCTTTCACCATCCGTGTTGAGAAGGAGCACTAGGGTGATTAGGATTCCATTTAGATACCGGCATTGGTGCCACATGGCCTTTCGTTTTGTTCACTCTTCATGTATTTTTCCCTTTTGTCTTCCCCTTACCCCCCCTCTTTTCTCTCTTCTCTTTAAGCAAAGGAAATATATATGTAGTGGGCTCGCCCGCCTTGCGCTTCTGGTGCGTGGGTGCCCGAGGTTAAGGTCTCGTGCTGCCCGTTGGCATGTTCGTCAGCGATACTGTTGGTGACAGTTTGCCGGCCATTTTGTGCTGTCCCGGCTCTTGAACAGACGTGCCGGTGGGAATCTCAAAAAGATTCATGTTAAAGCTATTGTGTGTGCCTTCGAGTTATTACACAATTCCCATCCTTGTTCCCACACTGACAGAGGTGCCCTTTGCGGTTGATCAGGTAGGTAGAAAATGCTGATAAGGCCAACAGATAGCCTTTAATTGTATCCAGAGCAAAGTCATGCCAGGCCAATAAAAAGGATGAATGGCAAAATATAAGACAATTGTACCTTAAGTGGATCTACTCATTGGCACTCTACGCATAATGCAGATTGCACTGCAGGAAGAAAGTATCTGCAAGGGCCTCCTGCACCAAGAACTGTAGGGCACAGAACATCTATATGAGGCAAATGCCAATGGGACGAAGATCAACAACACCATGTCTGGGTAGAGACAGCACTTGTGCGCAGCAAGATAATGGCTGTTTTACTTGTCCATCCTCATGTTCAAGCATGACAGATGATCCATAGAAACAGAAACATTGTTAGTTACAGTTGAGTCTCAAGTCTATGTCTGGAGGGGCCGAAGAAGATGAAAGCCAGCATCCCCCAGCTTGTTGGTGTACCACATAGCAGCGTGTTACCGGTGAGAATTTAAATAACTTTCCCCTGAACCAAAGGCAGGAATGCCGTGGGCTAACTTAATCACTCATAATTCAAACAAATTAATACAAGGCTTCTGCCCTAATGGAGACTACATTTTACAAACCTCCATGCCATCCAGGTGTCTTCCCCAAACAAAGGAGGGCACAAGAGTCACAACCATGGCAGATGCTTGTGGAATGGCCGTATTTGTGGGCGGTGCTGGCGCAATTCGGGTTTGGATCGGATTTTATTGGTTGGGTTCGGCTTCTTTATGCGGACCCCCTCGCACAGATTGTGGTTAATGGTCGTGTTTCAGCTCCGTTTTGTCTCGGTCAGGGTACGCGTCAGGGCTGCCCACTCTCCCCCCTTTTGTTCGCACTGGCCCTGGAGCCCCTCGCTGCCTGGATCTGTTGGGAGCCCTCCATGAGGGGTCTTCACTGGTCCCCGGAGTACGAAGATCGCATCTCCCTATATGCAGATGACATCCTGCTTTAATTGACTTCCCCTAGGAAGTCTTTGATAGTTTTGTGTGACGTTTTGACTTCCTTCGGTAAAAACTCGGGCCTGATTATCAACTGGGCTAAATCCTATCTTTACGTCCTCTGTGATGATACTCCAGTGTTGCTGCGTAACTGTCCCATTCAGATAGCGCAAGAGGGGTTTAAATATCTTGGTATTTATGTTTCGTTGGACCCCCTGGTTCGATATGAGCAAAACCTTCTCCCTCCCTTGAATCGGTTGAAGCGAGATGTTGCGAGCTGGCGGAAGCTTCCGCTTTCCTTGCTTGGGCGAGCAGCTCTTTTTAAGATGATGTCTCTTCCTCATTTTTTGTATGCCCTTCAGAACACGCTTGACATAGTTCCTGCTAGTTACTTTCGTATAGTTGAGGGTTTACAGAGGAAACTGTTGTGGGATGGCAGGCCCCGTATCGCGATTGCCAAATTGACACTCCCGTGGTACGACAGGGGTATTGCTCTTCCCGACATCAAAAGGTACTATTGGGCATCGCAGTTAGGGGCCATCAACCATGGTATGTATGGCCCCGAGTTAAACCCTGGTTTTGCCATGGATCGGTGGTTACTTCCCGTGGGCAACTATTACAGGGCGCTATATTCTAAATCGGTGGTGAGGTCTTTGTCGGGTCCGACGAGGGCAGCCGTTCGGTTCTGGCAGGATGCCACTAGTGCGTTAGGCTGGAAAGATCGCTTGACCTTGGCGACCCCGCTTTTCGGATCTGATAGGTTTGGCAAATTGTGGAACACTAGGGGGTTCGACAAGTGGGATCTTATTGGCATTAACAAGGTGGGAGACCTCTGGGTCAAGGGACAGGTAAAGTCGTTTGCGGCCCTGCAGGTTGAGTTTGAATTGGGTGGGTCTGAGTATTTCAGTTATGCTCAGGTTCGTCATGCATTGACTTCGGTCTTCCCGGTTGGGGAGGAGATACCGGAATCTACCCCACTGGAGGACCGAGTGTAGTATGGTCATATACCGGACAGTACCATCTCCCTGGTATATAAAAAATTGATCAATCACAGGGCAGACCTACTGTTGAAATTGCGAGATCAGTGGACCCGTGATGGCCTTGTGCTTGATGATGAGGACTGGCAGTCGGTAAGCATGGGAGTAAAATCCGTTCCGCTCGCGGATTTTGCGGATTTTCGGCAAATTCGCAATCCGCGAACTCTCGCGAATTTGCCGAAAATTCGCAAATTAGCACGCAGCGTATTTTTTTACTTGGTGATACAATATTGCGGCGCGCGGCGTTCACTTACCGTCATTCAGCATTTGCAGAGTTGTTTTCTCCATGTTTTGCTTGTGCTGCAACATTTTGGATATTGCTGCGGGATCCCGCGGGAGTTTGTCGACCGCAATTACATCATCGCGGCTTGCCACCTTGCACAGCCAGAGTTTGTCAACTCGAGTACGCCGTGATCACGCATCGCGGGAGTTCGCAATTGCAAACACGTAGATGCGGCGGGCAGCAACAATCTCGCACTCGCGAAATTGCAACATTTGCAATTCTACACAAGAAATCCACCAGCAAGCAGCATAAACCTTCTGAAAATGATGATTTTTATCAGAATAACTCCTCAGGTTGACATTTGCCTGCACTTTTTTTTGCAAGGAGTCCATTTTGGGGGGGGGGTGGGAGGAAGGAAGTGCCCCACAGTCTCCAACTTCCTGTTCCTGTCCAGCAGGCTCCTCCCAGTGCTTTCTTCATGTGCTGGTCACTTTGATTTGGATCTTGACCTGGAAGGATTACTTTTTGTGGATGCTGTTGGATATTTGGATTTGAGGCCTTTTTGACTTTCTTTGGATCACTTTTGGATTAGAAATTTCACAAGTAAGTTTGTTTGGGGCATTACAGTTGCTGCAACTACAATTTTGGAATTTTTGATTTTTGGGCTGTTGTTGGGGCCTTTTGCCCAGGGGTACTCAGTGGTGCATGGACTGAGTCTTTCTGTGGGGTCACTTTAATGTAAACATCATGGAGGGCATGGATGGCATTGGATTGTGGTGATTTTTGTGGGTTTTTCGATTTTTGGGCTGTTGTTGGGGCCTTTTGCCCAGGGGTACTCAGTGGTGCATGGACTGAGTCTTTCTGTGGGGTCTCTTTAATGTAAACATCTTGGAGGGCATGGATGGCATTGGATTGTGGTGATTTTTGTGTGATTTTCGATTTTTTGGGGTGTTGATGGGGCCTGTCCATGTGGGTGGGGGCCATTTTGAGTGCTGGTACAGGCAGGGCCTGGCCATGTGCTGGGGGGCCAGGGGCCATTTTGAAGGCAGGCAGTGTTCTCAGGCCTGCACCCATTTTGCCTAGCTTTCATCCATTATGCCCAGGGGTAGTGAGTGGAGCATGGGCCTAGTCTTTCTGTGGGGTGTCTTGAATTTAAACATCATTGAGGGCATGGATGGCATGGGATTGTGGTGATTTTTGTGTGTTTTTCGATTTTTTTGGCTGCTGTTGGGGCCTTTTGCCCAGGGGTACCCAGTGGTGAATGGACTGAGTCTTTCTGTGGGGTCTCTTTATTGTAAACATCATGCGAGGGCATGGATGGCATTGGATTGTGGTGATATTTGTGTGTTTTTTTATTTTTTGGGGTGTTGATGGGGCCTGTCCATGTGGGTGGGGGCCATTTCGAGTGCTGGTACAGGCAGGGCCTGGCCATGTGCTGGGGGGCAAGGGGCCATTTTGAAGGCAGGCAGTGTTCTCAGGCCAGCACCCATTTTGCCTAGCTTTCATCCATTATGCCCAGGGGTAGTGAGTGGTGCATGGGCCTAGTCTTTCTGTGGGGTGTCTTGAATTTAAACATCATTGAGGGCATGGATGGCATGGGATTGTGGTGATTTTTGTGTGTTTTATCGATTTTTGGGGGTGTTGATGGGGCCTGTCCATGTGGGTGGGGGCCAATTTGAGGACTGGTCTAGGCAGGGCCTGGCCATGTGGTGGGGGTCTAGGGGCCATCTTGAAGCCAGGCAGTGTGCTTTGTTGTGCCATAGGCCTGCACCCAGTCTGCCATGCTTTCATCCATTATGCCCAGGGGTACTCTGTGGAACATGGGCCTAGACTTTCTGTGGGGTGTCTTGAATTTTAACATGATTGAGGGCATGGATGGCATGGGATTGTGGTGATTTTTGTGTGTTTTATCGATTTTTTGGGGTGTTGATGGGGCCTGTCCATGTGGGTGGGTCCATTTTGAGGACTGGTACAGGCAGGGCCTGGCCATGTGGTGGGGGTCTAGGGGCCATCTTGAAGCCAGGCAGTGTGCTTTGTTGTGCCATAGGCCTGCACCCAGTCTGCCATGCTTTCATCCATTATGCCCAGGGGTACTCTGTGGTGCATGGGCCTAGTCTTTCTGTGGGGTGTCTTGAATTTTAACATGATTGAGGGCATGGATGACATGGGATTGTGGTGATTTTTGAGTGTTTTTTTTACTTTTTGGGGTGTATAACTGATGTTCCTCTGGCTTCCATTGCTTTTAGGTGCACAAGACAGAGAGCCACCAGTGACAGGAGGAAGTCCTGCAGCGGTGTGTGCAGCACAACGGCACGTGACGTCAAGTCTGGCCACAGACAAGACAACTCTGCAACTCGTGCAACTGCGGCCTGCTGTTCTGACATCTCAAGAAGATGGCCCCAAAGAAAGTTGGCCGTAGCGCCTCAGCGAAAAAAGTCACCAGTGCCACTGCCAGTAAGAAGGAGCAGAAGAAGCAAGTGGCACCACCTACCAAGGAGACTGGTGTGCCCACCGACACCTTTTTTGGGAAAAAAAACTACGCCTGCTGCAGCAGCGGTGTCCACCGGGGACCAAGCTGGAAGCAGCACCTCCGCTTCATTGGGCTCAGTGCCACCACCACCACGCCAACTTAAGTCCAAGCCCTTGAGTGCTGCAGAGGCAGCCAGTATAGTTGTTCAATCACCATCGACCAGTGATGTTGGCTCATCGCAAGAAAGTAGCAGCATCCCTCAATCAACACAGGTTGTTGTAACTCATCTGACGAGTGTTCAATCACCACAGCCGCAACAACAACCACATGTGCAAATACAAGCCCAAGTACATGTGGAAGGAGAGGCAGCGCAAGGAGATGCGCAAGCAGAGGTGCATGGAGCAGCACAAGTGCCCAAGTTCAAGTTCAGAAATTTGTATAGCGCACTACTCACCCATAGGGTCTCAAGGCGCTTGTGGGAGGGGTTGCATTAATTATCGAATAGCCAGGTTTTAAGTTCCTTTCTGAAGGAAATGTGGTTCTGTGTGAGGCGGAGGTGAGTGGGGAGAGAGTTCCAGGTCTTGGACGCCAGGTAGGAGAAAGATCTTCCTCCCATGGTGGATCTGTGGATGCGCGGAACTGCTGCAAGCGCTTGGTTGAAAGATCTTAGTTGGCGGGTGGGTGTGTAGAAGGACAGTCGTGTGTTGAGGCATTCAGGTCCTAGTTTGTAGAGGGCCTTGTGAGCGTGGGTGAGGAGATGGAACGTTATTCTCTTGTTGACGGGAAGCCAGTGGAGGTCTTTCAGGTGGCCGGTAATGTGAGCTTGGCGAGGGATGTCCAATATGAGTCTGGCAGATGCGTTTTGGATGCGTTGGAGTTTTTTCTGTAATTTGGCTGTGGTTCCGGCGTAGAGGGTGTTTCCATAGTCCAGTCGGCTAGTGACGAGTGTGTGGGTGACCGTCTTTCTTGTTTCGGTGGGGATCCAACGGAAGATTTTTTTGAGCATACGGAGTACGTTGAAGCAAGAGGATGAGACGGCGTTAACTTGTCTGGTCATCGAGAGGGAGGAGTCAAGGATGAAGCCCAGGTTGGGTGCGTGGTCTGTGGGTATGGGTGCTGTGCCCAGGGCCGATGGCCACCAAGAGTCGTCCCAGGCAGAGGGTGAAGATCCTAGGATGAGGACTTCCGTTTTGTCTGAGTTAAGTTTTAGGCGGCTGTTTTTCATCCATTCAGCTACTTCTTTCATGCCTTCATGGAGATTGGTTTTGGCGGTGTTAGGGTCTTTGGTGAGGGAAAGGATCAGCTGGGTGTCGTCTGCATAGGAGATGATGTTGAGGTTGTGTTGTCTCGCGATGGATGCGAGGGGACTCATGTAGACGTTGAAGAGGGTGGGACTGAGTGATGATCCTTGTGGGACTCCGCAGATGACTTCGGTGGCCTCTGATTTGAAAGGGGAAAGTCGGACTCTCTGGGTTCTTCCGGCGAGGAACGAGATGATCCAGTCCAAAGCTTTTCCTTGTATTCCGACGTTGCTGAGGCGTTGTATGAGGGTGCTATGGCAGACTGTGTCGAAGGCGGCGGAGAGGTCGAGTAGGATGAGGGCAACTGTTTCTCCATTGTCCAGGAGTGTTCGGATGTCATCTGTCGCTGCGATGAGGGCGGTTTCGGTGCTGTGTTTGGCTCGAAAGCCAGACTGTGAGGGGTCGAGGAGGTTGTTGGATTCAAGGAAGGCGGCGAGCTGGCTATTTACGGCTTTCTCAATGACTTTGGCGGGGAAAGGGAGTAGGGAAATGGGGAGGTAGTTCTTAAGTTCAGAGGGGTCAGCTGTGGGTTTCTTCAGGAGGGCACTGAGTTCGGCGTGTTTCCAGCTTTCAGGGAAGGTAGCGGAGTTGAAGGAGCAGTTGATGACATCACGGAGATGGGGTGCGATGATGGAGTCTGCTTTGTTGAAGATGTGGTGGGGACAGGGGTCGGTTGGTGAACCTGAATGGATGGAGTTCATTAGGCGGATGGTGTCTTCAGTGGTGATTGGGTTCCAGGCGCTGAAGTTGTTAGAGAGCGGTTCGGGTTTGGAAATGGGTGGGGTGGGCTGTTCTTTCGAAATGTTCTGAAAGCTGTTATGTATGTCGGCGATTTTGTTGAAGAAGAAAGACGATAACGAGTCGCAGAGGTATTGGGAGGGAGTAATGTCGTTTGAGGCTGCGGTGGGGTTGGTAAATTCTTTGACGATGTTGAATAGTTCCTTGCTGTTGTGGGCATTGTTGTCGAGTCGATCCTTGAATGCTGATTTCCCACAATAGTTGTTCCTCCCGAAGTAGGGGCACATCAGGAAATTGACATTCAAGCCGAGGTATCATTTGAGGAAGCCACTCCTCCTGATGATTCATTGTCTTCCAAGGAAAAGATCAAGGATGGTGTCTACATCTTCTTCAAGCCCCCTTCCTTCTGATGATATGGATCCAAATTGGGAACCACCACTGCCGTCTGAGAGTGAGGCACACCATGATCTGACAAAGGTAGCTAAGCGTAAAAGGAAGGTCCCCGAAAGTCTCGTAGTTATGGAGTGTGATGATGACGCTGAACAAGAAGTGGCGTATACTCCTGCTGATGAAGACTCTCATGACGACGATGCAGTCATCATAAAGGCCACTCCAGGCTCAGCGGGCATGCAGCAAACAGACATTTTTACCCTAGCCCGAAATGCTGCTGAGCGTGATGCTGGTGACGTGGGAATGGGACCCCCACCAATGCAGTTAACTAGTACACCACCACCTACCGCTTCCATATTTTCTCGCCAGAAGGACCTCCATCCACCTCCACCTCCATTTCCTCAATTAGTGGTGCTGCAAGTGCATAAAAAGTTCGGCAACACACATCCTCCACTTCATCTGGCATTAGCATTCCCAGTATCGCCTCCTCCGCCCCCCACAGACATTTTAAGTCCGCAGTTTGAGACTTCTTTAGTGTTAGCACAACAAGGGAAAACCTAGCCATTTGTACCATTTGTAAGCTTGGAGTTAGTCGTGGTAAGCTTGGTACCAACTATGGTACCGGAGGCCAGAGAGGTCATCTTGAGAGACAGCACACTGTCACATGGCATGCGCACCTAAAGGAGATCAAGGAAGCCCGAATTGCAAGTCAACAAACTGTATCCGTTGATGTTTCATCTGATGATGACGAGGAGGAAGAAGCGTCAAACATTCCTTCAGTTACACCCAGTACCCCTGTCAGCAGCACACCCCCTGCAAGATATATGAGCCACACTAAGAGTGTGGGAGAGAGTGAGACACCAACGCGAAAAAGTTCATCATCACCGAGCGTAACTGGGTCGAAGAAGTCATCATCATCCCGTAAAATCATGGTCCAGCCCACCATTAGAAGCATGTTGTTTTCAGATGCGCCATTTGAACGCAACCACCCAATGACGCGTCTGTATAACACTAAGCTGGCTAAAATGCTAGCGCTGGACCTTCTCCCTTTTTCTTTTGTGGAAGGGGTTGGTTTTCTTGAGTTAGTGGCAACGCTCTGCCCTAAATGGAAGGTTCCTAGCCGGTTCTATTTTGCCAGAGTTGCGGTCCCAGCACTACATGAAGATGTGCTGGAGGTGATTGGGGCAGCTTTGCAGAAGAGTGCTGTTCAGACTATACATCTGACAACAGACATGGAGAAAAGTCATACAGGAGAAAACATTTTGCAGGAGTTTAACACAAAGGTCTTTCAATGGCTGTCCCCAAGAAAACGCATGATTGGTTATGTTTCCACGGATAATGGCGCCAATGTAGTTAAGGCCATGGATATGGGTAACTATTTCAGAGTGCCGTGTTTGGCGCACTGTATAAACCTGGTTGTTAAAAAATTCTTGAGTGAAGAAAGTCCAGTGTGCGAGTTACTGACCACCTGCCGAAAAATGTGCATACATTTCAACCATTCTTTTAAGGCCCGGAAGGAGCTGAGGCGCCTGCAACATGAACGTAAACTGCCAGTGAAAGCACTCATCCAGGAGGTGGCAACACGTTGGAACTCAACCTTCTACATGCTTGAGCGTCTGTTTGAGCAGTGTGCGGTAGTCGATCAGTATTTCTTTACACAGGGTGCAGCTATGAAGGACCTGAGGATACATGTGGAGCAATTGAAGCTAGTTGAAAGCCTGACAGACATGGTTCGTCCTTTTGAGGTCTTCATGCGTCCAGTCAGCAGGGAGGTCTGTAATTTGGGAAAAGCTATCCCATTGTTGCGCATGCTAGAGCACCAACTGAAGGCGGTGTCTTCTACGTTTCAAAAAGATGAAAAAAAGCAAGAAGCATTTGAATTGGCGGAGAAGTTATTAGAGCGCCTACTTTGCGATGAACGTCTTCAAAAGATCCACACAGAACAGCATTACATTTGTGCTACTATTCTGGATCCACGGTACAAAAGGGCACTGGCAGGCAGAGTATTCTTTCCTTTTGATGACGCAGAAGTTACAAAGTACAAACATTGGCTAGCTGTGGCAGCCAGGAGGTTTGAAAAAGAACGGCAGGAAATTGAAGGAAAAGGCAGTACTTCAGCATCAGCAGGCCTTCCGGAGTCAAAAGAATCCACTTCTGCATCTGTGGCTGTGGCAGAAGTGAGTGATTTTCCCTCTCAGCCGTTAAAGACACCAGCAACCGGATCATCGGCACCAGACACAACAGTAACATTGTGTGAAGAAGAGGATTGTCTAACTCGGCTTGGGTTTGCTTCTCAAAAGGTCCCAGCAAAAAGTAAGCAAAGTGGAGGAACCGTGGAGAACCTTGAGTCGATGGTGCAGGACTATCTGAATGACTCAGCAGAGGTCTATGTTCATGATGACCCATTGGCGTATTGGCATGGGAAAAGAGAATTGTGGCCAGAGATCACCAACCTGGCTATAAATTACTTTACTTGCCCACTCGCAAGCTTGTCTTCTGAACGTGTTTTCAGTGCTGCTGGTGGCATTGTAACTTGCAAAAGGACCCGCCTCTCGCCCAAAAATGTGGAGAGGTTAACAATGATCAAGATGAATCAGCACCTAATACGACCAGATTACAAAATACGAGAATACACGCAAGAAGAAGACGAGGAGGACACCAACTTAGATGAGGGAAGTTCTTCTCTGTTAGGTGACCTACTCCTGCCTGAATTCGCAGAGTATGAGGACAAGCTCTTCTTCCCTGACACCGAGCCGTGAAAATGAGTCAATGAATCAATAACTTTTTTTTTGTCCTTATTCACTTTTATTCCTGTGTGTCTGTCTTTCTTTGTTTTGCAAAATCTATATAAAAAAAACTTTAATTGCCTAATCACAAAAACAAGCCCATCAGCAGAACTGTCTTCACTTATTTGCTTATTGATTTGAAGGTGCCGCAGTCTGCATTCCTCAGGTTCACAAGTTCACAAGAACATGCTCCTCTATCCTCCTCCTCCAGACTCTTATTTTCCTCAAAGCAGATGGCTGGATTACGCCCAATGAAGAAAGACTCTGCACTTGTGGGGGTGTTCTACTTCTTTGCGGGTGAGTTGACGGCTCTGGGGCCATTGCTGGGAGGTCTAATACCGGATAAATGTGGTTTGGAGAAAATCGGAGCAGAAAAAAATGTTGCACTTTTGATCACTTGCCTGTCTTTGGGGTGCTGTTTGGCGGGCTTTTAGGTTGTTGTGGGTGGGTTTTGGGGTCTGGGAGCACTGCTTGCACAGTCTAATGTTGATTGCATTTGTTTTTCAGGAAATCCATGGTGGAAAAGCGGAGTTAGGGCCTAGCTGCACAGCGCGTTTGGACAAAATTCCAGGTAGTAGGCCCATTTTTGCTTTTTGCCAGTATGGGGGTGTTCTGCTTTTTTGCGGGTGGCTCCAGGGGTCTGAAGCCATTGCTGGGAATGTCTAATACCGGATCAAAGTGGTTTGGACAAAATCGGAGGTGAGAACTTTTTTGCGTTTTTGCTGACTTGCTTGTCTTTGAGGTGCTGTTTGGGGGGGTTCCGGGTGTTTGTGGGTGGGTTTTGGGGTCTGGGAGCACTGCTGGGTATGGAATCTTTTGATTGCAAGAGGTTTGAAGCAAATCCATGGTGGCAAAGGGGAGTTAGGGCCTAGCTGCAGAGCGCGCGCAGAGTAATTTTGGAAATTTGCCTGAAAATTTCAAAGTCCCCATTTTTGTAGTTTTGCTTTTTGGCTGTTTGGGGGTCTTCTACTTGTTTCCGCCTGGGTTGACGGCTCTGGGGCCATTGCTGGGAAGGTTTAATACCGGATAAAAGTGGTCTGGAAAAAATCGTAGCAGAAAAAAATGTTGCGCTTTTGATCACTTGCCTGTCTTTGGGGTGCTGTTTGGTGGGCTTTTAGGTTGTTGTGGGTGGGTTTTGGGGTCTGGGAGCACTGCTGGCACAGTCTAATGTTGATTGCATTTGTTTTTCAGGAAATCCATGGTGGAAAAGCGGAGTTAGGGCCTAGCTGCACAGCGCGTTTGGACAGAATTCCAGGTAGTAGGCCCATTTTTGCTTTTTGCCAGTTTGGGGGTGTTCTGCTTTTTTGCGGGTGGCTGCAGGGGTCTGGGGCCATTGCTGGGAATGTCTAATACCGGATCAAAGTGGTTTGGACAAAATCGGAGGTGAAAAACATTTTTGCAATTTTGCTGACTTGCTTGTCTTTGAGGTGCTGTTTGGGGGGGTTCCGGGTGTTTGTGGGTGGGTTTTGGGGTCTGGGAGCACTGCTGGGTATGGATACTTTTGATTGCAAGAGGTTTGAAGCAAATCCATGGTGGCAAAGGGGAGTTAGGGCCTAGCTGCAGAGCGCACGCGGAGTGATTTTGGAAATCTGCCTGAAAATTTCAAAGTCCCCATTTTTGTAGTTTTGCTTTTTGGCTGTTTGGGGGTCTTCTACTTGTTTCTGCCTGGGTTGACGGCTCTGGGGCCATTGCTGGGAAGGTCTAATACTGGATAAAAGTGGTTTGGTGAAAATCGTAGCAGAAAATTCTTTGGCGCTTTTGATCACTTGCCTGTCTTTGGGGTGCTGTTTGGCGGGCTTTTAGGTTGTTGTGGGTGGGTTTTGGGGTCTGGGAGCACTGTTGGCACAGTCTAATGTTGATTGCATTTGTTTTTCAGGAAATCAATGGTGGAAAAGCGGAGTTAGGGCCTAGCTGCACAGCGCGTTTGGACAGAATTGAAAGAAGGCCGAAAATATTCTAAGTATGAGATTTTCCATTTTTGCTTTTTGCCTGTATGGGGGTGTTCTGATTTTTTGTGGGTGGGTTGGCAGGTCTTGGGGCATTGCTGGGAAGGTCTAATACCGGATAAAAGTGGTTTGGAGAAAATCCATGCTGAAAAGCGTTTTGGCACATTAACTTAGGGCTCGTTAGGGTTAGCACTAGCTGCAGGATTGCATGTGTTTCGGGGTGTTCTAGATTTTTGCAACTGAGTTCTGGGGTCTTAGAGCACTTGTGGGAATGTGTAATTTTGGTTGCAAGTGGTTTGAAGAAAATCCATGGTGGGAAAGGGGGGATTTGGCCTAGTTAAAGAAAGCGTTTGCCACTATTCTTAACTAAGGGCTCGTTAGGGTTAGCAGTATTGTATTGCATGTGTTTGGGTGGGGGGCTGTTTTTGGGGGGGTTTGCGAGTCTTGGAGCGATGCTGGGTATGGATACTTTTGCTTGCTTGCAAGTGGTATGAATACAATCCACGGTGGGTAAGGGGGGATTTGGGCCTACTTTACTTTCAAAGTACGTTTTGTCACCATTTTCTACTAGGCCTCGTTTTTTGAGATCTGATTGGGGGTCTTCTACATTTTTGCGACTGGGTTTAGTAAGGGTCTGGGAGCACTGCTGGGAAGATATTGTACTGTCTATTAGTAAACTCAAAGTGTGACTTTTTGCACTACACAGCGTACATACCTTATATTTATTTGTCAGTGGTGTTCTAATATCACTTCCTGTTTTTCCATCAATAATTACAGGCCGGGTTTTAGCCTGTGCAATGGGAAAAGGATGAAGTCAGGCTTCACATTAGCGAGCCGCAATTCAGCATCCGCCAGGCAGGCAGTGGACAGGGTGTCTTCTGGTCACCAACATTGATGGACGGAGCGTCAGATGGAATGGAGGAGTCCCGCTAATAAGAGGAATGGTTGGATGCATCTTACAACTTCCCAAATTCAACAGGACAACTACAACAACATACAGATACAGTATCCGCTCTTTTCTAATTATCTTTTAAGTAATGTTATTGCTGCGAACTTCTATGAGTGTGACTCTGCATTTCTTTGATCTCTGCTTCTAAATTCATCCCTACAGCCATTGTATAGGTTTTACTTCTGCTATTTTTCAAACCAAATTTAATGTACAAAGTGTTTCTCTGAGTGCAGAGATAGGCAAGTGAAAACGCATAATTATTACTGCAGCCCTGTACTGTCGCATTCTTACATTCACAGTTGTCGAAAGTACTACTTACTTTTCAGTAACCATGCATGCAGTAGTGCATGCACTTCCTTTATGTCACTTAAAAGATTTATGGTTAGCTTTGTACCCAAAGATTTGTTTATCTTCAAATATTGTTTGTCCATGCTGTGCTTTTTTTTTCTTCTCTCAACAAAACGTTCCCAAAAACCCCCATTCCCATCCATTTTCCAAACCCTAACCCTCTTACCCCGGGCTGTGTGGTTTTGATTGATGTGTGACTAAATGACAGAAATAATTCCACACACTTGCTGGGGAGGATAAGGTCATAGCAACAGGCTGGTAAGGAATCCGAGGATATATTCTATTCTTACTCAGCTTGACACTGAGTCACTATCGGCAAATAAAAGCAGATTTTCATGTGCGCCATCAACTTGATTGGTCATCAATAACATCCTCCTCCTAGACACGACAAATTATTACGCTGCTGTGTCCTTAACCTTCAGTACTATTTCTTGTAGTAGTAGCCAATGTCAAAGAAATTCAACGCAAGTACTAGTTATACTTTCAATACTTTACCATTTGTTAGGCTACATTGTGGCACTGTTCTAGTGTACTGTCACCTGCTATATTCTCTATCGTACCGTTCTAATGCTACGGTAAGGACAAACAAGGTTTCATTTTCTTTTTTTTCAGATGCTGCAACTGCCACTGTGTAACACCACAAGTACCACCGCAATGATGACATTTCAGCCGCCCAGGATTGCCAACCTTAATCGCCATTTCGCGTGCAGCCAGCCCTGTGCCTAGCCCTATTTCCAAACACAAATTAGAGGTAAGATAAGCGTTTGGGGGGAGGTAGTATAATGGAGTATTAGGAGAGACGAGAGACTGACGGTCCTAGGACTATTGAATTCACTTACTCTGTGAGAGGCACTTAGTTTTAAAAACATTTGGGCCATTAGTACTTACACAACTTGAATCAAGATGCCACTTAAGTTTCAGGACTGTTAAACCCCCACCCACCAGCCTCAAAAGCAGTAAAAAACACGTATGCTAAGATAAAGTTTAAAGTATATTTATATATCCCTAACATAAATATTCTCCCGCAAGACCCAACCCACCCCCCCTCCCGAACCCCAACGAATGTCCCTGAAAACTAAGTCCAAAAAAGTAGAAAACCCAACTCCCAATTCCCACCCCCCAGAAGTCTTTTTAAAAGGGACAAGGGACAGTCTCCTCCTACTGCTGGCTGCTGTTGACTTTTCGGGCCAGGTAGGCATGCTCCTTGCGGAGGGTCTCGAGCAGGGTTTTGGTGTTGAGGAGCTCCTGCTCGAGGTAGGAAACCCTCAGGGAAAGGCGGTGCATCCTTTTTTTGCAACTGCTGTGGGGGGCAGCTGATTTCTTTGCGGCTCGGCGGTGGCGGGTGGCTGCGGTACCCCAGCTCCGTACCGCTGGACACCTGCTGCGCTGACTGGCTGACCCAGGGAGCGCGGAGGAGGAATCAGGTGTCGCCGTGGATGTTGTTGACGTACTCTGCGTGTCCTCCTCCTCCTGGGCCACCAGCCGCCGATATTCGGCGACAGTGGCCTCCAGCCTCCGTTGCAGTGTCCTTTTAGCCGGCTCCTTCCGTGTTGGTTTGGAAGGAGCATCTATATGAAGAAAGAAAGACATAGTCTGTAACCAATACTCTTTAAGATTAACACAAAATGATTCAGCAGAAACTTGTGTCACAGTAGAACTAGCAACTTGCATGCGCAGTACATAACTATTGTGGCCAGTATCTACCTAACCTCCCACTTCTTCATCCTTGCTCTAACATTAGTGGGAGTTTAAGGAATCAATTCTACGAGCACTATGGATTCACTCCATTAGAGTCGACTATGACCGTACACCAGTCTTATTCTTCTTCTTCTCTCTTGTTTAGCAAAATTGGTACGTTAACTTCTGCAAGCCGGCATAATGCCAGCGCAGTCAACTTGCACCCGAGAAAAACAGACGCCTGCCATGATGAGTGAGACAGACTTGCGTTACTGTACCAGTTCAGTACATGCAGGTGGTGATGCTCTTACTTTTCTATTATGGGTGGCACTGAGAATACTCTGTTACAAGGGCTACTGCTTAATTAATTTAACGTTCACCCTACAGTGCCAATGAATACTAGAAAAGGAAAATGAAGAAGATAAATAATCTGATTATCTATCACTGCACATGGTATGTATTTGCTTACATATGGGATGACTTTAGGTGCTTTGCTTTTTATTGAGTGAACAGTGATACATCCACACATGAATGACCGAGTTCTAATAAACTTATTAACAGAGGTAGGGAGTGGCCATTGTAATAGCCGAATATATGCTGTGCTTGCAATATAAACTACTGCTACTATTCATGGTAGTATTCGGACAAAATTACAACTTCTTTTCCTTGCCTTTCCTACACTGGGACGGACGTGCGGGTGCGGTGTTACATGCTCTTCAAAGTAACACTTAGTTCATCCAGTGACCGTCTACTCTCTCTAGATACACATATGCTATCTAAGAGTCAGATAGTACCATGATCCAGGCATCCATCCATTCAAACTATATGTCAATCATTCTTCTTCATGTCTCTCATCTGGACAAACCTTACGTTTTCTCACGGGGAGCACACTATGCAGTCTGCAATCTCAATAAGTAAGGAATATAAGAGCTTACCACTGCCCGCCACTACCGTGGCAACCCGCACAACAGTTTGGTCCGGCACTTGCACCGCCTCCTCCCCAGAACTTTCCTCCTCCACCTCCCCACTGGGCCCAGCACCAGATGTTCCACCTACAAAGTACATTTAAGAATGTTAGATGTCATAGACATACACCACTCACTAGTATTTTGTCTAGGAATGAAGAAATGTGAATACAGAAACCAATCTAATAATTTGTGACTGTCTACTCTAAAGTAAAAATGTCCCTTTTTCCAGGGAAGGGTGTTGTCGTGCTGCACTTTTTGGCACAACTGATGAATGCTTGCTTTTTAACACGCACCATTTTTCTCATAACAGACAAAAGCTTCACTTCTAAGAACAAATCATCATCACTAGGACGGAGGGACCAACGATTCAGCTCCAAAAAGAAAAATTAAAGTTTAAACCAGGTGAGGGCTCGGCTCGCCCACAATAAATGTGTGAAATAGATCACTATAAGCACTTTTCCATTTTTAATCAACCGTTTATGTTTTATGACAAGCTTGATTTTAATAAATATTTTTACTTTTAATAAAGCTTTAAAACTTAAATAGACTCTGTGGTTTTTGGTCAAGAGTGAATGAGCAAAAGGTTTTGCAATTTGCAAGCATGAGTCCGTGCCTCTGACACTTCTGGACTCTGACTCGGTACTCTTGTCCTGCGTTGGATAATAATCATCATTGGGGATCAATCATCGATGAATTCGGGAGCTAAATGACTCTGCCACACTATCTAGTCAGTTAGGAGATTGGGGGTTCTTCAAAGACTGATATCACTGAGGTATGTGGAAAGTCTACCTGTGCCTAATATAATTGATAAACAATGCACTATTTAGTGTCTATAGTTCTGTTTGTGCAGATTTGTCCCTGCAACAGTAGTAGTATGGATTGTCCTCCTATCCAAACCAAAAGTAAAGTAGTATCTTATTCTTTCTTGGTGGTCATTCACCTTTTTATTAATGGTAATTGTCAAAGCATAAACATTTAGAAGACTTGAAAAGACATTATGGACAATCCCAGAGGACTGCACTCAGTACATAGAGCAATTGCTGACTAGAATGGGAGTTTCGTTTAACACCTTTTGCCAAATGTGCAATCGTAGTTAGCTACACAGACAGACTAATAAGAATAATCTAGTAATACCACAGGGAGTCATAGTCGAGGCAGGGTAAGAATTTAGATACAGTCTACAAGAAGATCAAAGACGATTTAGAAAAAATCGAATGAGGAACGCTAGGAAAAAATAGGTACTCTATATTAAAATTAAAACTTACCGGGGCCAGCAAAGGAGCCCTCGCCTGACCAATCCTGGCCTTGTTCTGCAGCAGCAGCCTCCTCCAATGTCCTCTTGCCCCTGGGGGGAGCTGATGTACAACATGAAAGCAGCCACGGCCGGTGGTAGGTGTAACTGCAGGGCGGTGACGTAGGGAGGGGGAGGGGCAGGGTGGGGGGTTGTAATGTATGGATTACGGACATTAACAGGTAAGTAAACATATAAATTAATAAAACGAATTTCGTTCCACGCACTGCATCACATTTGGTGATGCAGTGCGCCTACCACCGGCCGTGGCTGCATGAAAGAAAGAAAGACCCGAAAACATGGATGATTGTTGTCAACCAAATCAAACATTACAAAAGAACAATAACAAAATATTTTGGCGAAATAGCAAATAGACAACTATTCCACGGGATATACTGACCTATCTCATGTGGTCTACTACGATATTAGTATTGCTTGATTTGCGGACCGTCGACTTGGAAAGTTATGTAACTCACTAAACTAACTACTAAAAAGGTTCGCCTAGGACTGGCAGGCAGCAGTCCGCAGCACTCGAAGTGACAGACAAACTCCATCGTGATTGCAGATCAGCGACAACACTAAAAAGTTTCCTACTACATTAACCAGTCATTAAAATACTCAAACTATCAATCCACCACCACTATTTCTTCTTATTGCCAGGTGTACAAAGGAAGGACTGGACTTGAGTCTGTAGGGGCAGATTTATAAGCCCCTTGCGGCTCTTTTGCTCCGTTGTTGCGTGACTATTGTGACGCAGCGGCAGAACAAAAGAGGCGCCATGGTGCGGCGTATATTAACAACGTGACACATATGGGAGATGCATCACGTTGTAAAGTCCTGCGCCATCAGGGGGCGTTCCGGCGCAGAACGCATCCTAAAAGTGGCTGAGGGAAATCTACAAGATTTCAATCAGTCACTTTTAGGACAATGATGCGTGACTCAAACCCTGCGCCTGCTTGAAGCAGACGTACGGCTTGACGCAGCATTGGGGAGATAGGGCACCCCAGAGCATTGCTGGAGCTGCGCCATCGTTGCGACGCAACTCCAGCAATGCACCGCCTTTACGGCACAGATGCATAACGCTTCGGTGACGTTTTGGTAATGTAAATACGGCGCACCATGGGTGGTGGTGGCGTGGCGCACAATTACTGGCGCATCCCTGCTACTTTGCAGGGATGCGCCAGTAATTAAAAATCTGACCCTTAGTGTCTAGCATTACGCAGTTCTTTAAACTACACTCATACATAATTTCTTAGGCCAATGAAATGAACACAAAATCGAAAACAAATAGGCATAGTAGCAACGCTACTGAGATAGAGAGCAGTGCACCTGAAATGCACAGAAGATTTTGAAATATCATTTACCTACAATGTAATCAGCAGCATTATTGCTCTTGGTAAAAAACAATAATGTGCAATATAATAACACACAGAGCAGGAGAAAACAGAGTAGTGAAGAAATAGCTACTACTACTCACCAAGCCCGGGGATCTCGAGGCCAAGCAGGTCGATTAAGTCGCGTTCCCGGTCCAGGAGATCCGGACCAACGGTGGGTGGCCTGGTTTTAGGTGCGCCGGACCCGAGAGTGTTGGTACATGGCCCAGCACACCTTCTCCAACTGCATCCGGCGCTCCCAGATCCCGTAGCCGCTAGCGATCTTGCCGCCTGCCATGATGGTCCTGGGGAGGCGGCGCTGGACATAAAACACTAGTGCGGCCATCTCCTCCGCGCTAAAGATCTCCCGGGCTGTGACTGTCTCCCCCCTCAAACGCCGGCACGGGAGCCGGCACGGGGTGCGGGACCCTTCCCCTTCTCAGGCTGCTTCCCGGCTCCCTTTACCATGGTCTGGGCAGAAATTAAGGTAAATAATAAAGAAGAAATAGAATAGGGAAGAAGAAAAGAAAAGAGTTTAAAAAAGTAGTTTAAAATTAACCAAAAGTAGCAGAAAACACAAAAATATAGAGCTAGAAAAATAGAGGGATAGATAATAAGTAAAATAGATCCAAAAAAACTTCAAACAAGCAAAGGATGGCAGAGATTGACAGAGGATACAGAAAGCATGCCCAGAACCATTGCAATGAATGAAAAACAAGATGGCCGCGCCCGTTCACGACCGCGTGGGTAAGTTCGCGCGAGATTTTCCTCGCGTACATGCGAACTTGTACTAGTGAGCCGCACAATTTGCGAGATTACACAGAGCGCCCGGAAACGGAAATACGTCACGCAAACAAGATGGCTGCGCACGTGAACGACCGTGAGGGTAACTTCGCGCCGTTGCGCCACAAGCGGCTCGCTAAAACGCACAAAACCTTGCGAACTAACACGCCGCAAAAAAACAAATCGCATATTCGCACGAATTTGCGACTTCCGAATTCGATCTCGCGCAAATTCGCGCCCCGCGAATCCTGCGAAATTGCAGAAAAACGATTTTTGCAAATCTGAAAGCACTCAGCAGGTGTAAAAGTTCAACCTCATCATTAGTAACCATTCCCTGTAGTGCTTCCTGAGGACCCCCTCCAGAGTTTAGTTGCCTACTTACAACTATTCTATGACCCTGCTCTGACCCTCACAGCAGGCTCAGAGAATAGCTACAAGTAGGCCACAAAGGTCCTGTGAAAAAAAATTGCACTGCAACAGAAAGCAATTACAGGTAAGGAAGCAGGTGCCAGACTCAGTGACACATTAATCAACCCCAAATTAATTCATGTCAGTTGAAGCAGGGCAGGTGTGCTTTTCCCCGCATAATCTACAGTGATGAACCAGAGGGTGGCAGTGATGTACCAGAGGGTGACATGGGTGAACCAGAGGGTGGCAGTGGTGAAACAGAGGGTGCTGTGATGAACCAGACGTAGAAACAACATAGTCGCGACCTTTGCGACCCGACAAGTAAGTTCGCGTTTGCGAACTGGTACAAAACCCTTGCGAACAGGCAGAAACCCTTGCGAACACAAAAAAAAGAAAAAATCCGCAAATTCGCGGGAGTTCGCAGATTTTGCGGATTGCGAATTCATGAATATGCAAATTTGCGAGCGGCAAATTCGCAAAATTCGCTCATATTTGGCAGTCGGCGATCTCCTCCCCCAAGGAGGTCGTGATTCCGGCACGACTCAGATTAGTTCAACTCAAAATATTACACAGAGTATATGTCAAGGGTCCCCGTCTGGTTCGCAAGGGCTTTTCTGAAGAGGGTCTGTGCCAACGGGGTTGCGGGCAGCTGGGTACGTTTCTCCACATTATCTGGGAATGCAGGAAAGTTGCTGTTTATTGGAGGAGGGTTCACAAGGGTATTCAGGAAGTCACGGGGGTGGCTCTCTTGCCAGAAGCCAGGCGCTGCTTGCTAAATGTCTGGGAGCCCACCGACCATAACGTTGCTCAAACTCAATGGGTGACCCTAGGGGCTATGATCGCCAAACATAATATCGCAAAGTTATGGGGATCCCAGAGGCCCCCTACTATCGAGGTGTGGATGGAAATCATGGATTGGTGCATGTTTAGGGAAAAAACTGTATACCTGGCTAGGGGTCATCCCCGGAAGTGGCACAAAATATGGGGTCCTTGGAACCGATATAGAGGTGACATATGTGTACCACCAGCGATGCCTACCCTTGATGTCCCGCTTTCCCCCTGACCCCACATTACTTCTTGATTGCTTTAAGGTTTTTGATGCTCCCTCCTCTCCTCCCACCTATCAATGTGTCAATTATTCCATTGTTGATATAATGATGTACCGCCTTTGCACAGTCTATGCACTTCATGTAATATGTTGCTGCCTTGCTTGTTTTTTCTAATAAAAAGAAATATTAAAAAAAAAAACCAAAAAAAAAAACCATGGCAGATGCTGGTGGAGGGCTACATGATTTTTACTGACTGTGAACCAGCCACAACTGCAGGTCTTAGGAGAGTTTCAGGGGTATGTAAATCCCATACGCCAGTTTACGTAAGTGATGTGCCCACTGAAAGAAGCCACACTACAAAAGTGCTCATATGTGCCAACTCACAGGAGGATCAAGCAGAATGCAGCAGGCCTGAAGACTTAGGAATGGAAAAACTGTCAGGACTTGAAGATAAACCCTTAATCCTAAGGCAAGTTTGTGCTTCCTATCTAACCATTTTGCACAAAACCAAAAGGATAACAAGTGTACAATTTCAGAACCAAAGGCTAAGGCTCCGTCATAAGATAGGACTTACAGGTAGATTCATCATCGGCATGTTTTGCGAGTCTGTAATAGCGATTATTAAGGAATCGCTATTACAGACTCGCAAAACGGGATTCATGTAGAAATCGCAATATTTATTGCGATTCCTACAGCTTCCTTATTTGCGATTAGCTAATTGCTAGTCGCAAATAAGGAATAACTCCCCATTCATTCCTATGCGCCTAAAGGCCCATAGGAATGAATGGGAAGACATATCAATGTGCGAATCGCTATTAGCGATTCGCATTTTGATTTTGCGATTTCAAGGGTGCAGGGGTGTCCAAAGGACACCCTGTTGCACCCCTGAAATGATATGGGATGCTGGTGTTACGCACACACATGTCCCAAGGACATGTGTGTGTGTAACATACAACTTAGAAAAATGCACTTAAGTGCATTTTTCTAAGTTTTCGCTATTTACCATGAGGTTTGACTTTGCGGTAAATAGCGGCCCCGGATTGCAAATCCGCAATTTTAAAATGGTTCATGCATAGCATATAAGGAATCGCAAATTGCGATTCCTTATATGCTATCGCAATTTGAGAATTCGCAATTATTTGCGAATTCTTATATTGCGAGAGCATGAACCATTGATGAATCCCAAATGCAATTTTTGCGGGCGCAAACGGCCGATTTTTGAGATTCGCACTGTTTGCGCTCGCAAAAATGCTTGATGAATCTACCTGATTAAGATCTCAAGTACCCACCTTTTCTGACCGACATGGGAGTGGATCAAAAGGCATTTGGTGTGACCATGAGGCTCTTTGGAATTGGATGTACAGAAGATTCTGGCCTATGGAGAACAGGTAGCCTTGCAATAGTGAAAAACAAAAATGGCTGTAATTCACTATTAGGACATGCCACACATACCAGGGCATGTCATACCTTATACTTACAATGCACCCTGCCCTTGGGCCTACCATAGGGGTGTCTGATATGAAGAAAAGGGAAGGTTTGGGGACTGGCAAGTGGGTGCACTTGCCCAGTCAACATGGCAGTACCAGACTACACACAGGCTCTGCAATGGCAGGCCTTAGACACATTTTGCAAGGCTGCTTCTGTGGGTGGCACAACCAGTGCTGCAAGCCCATCAGCAGCATTTGGTTTTACAAGCCCGGGGCACACTCAGTGCACTGTACTAGGGTCTGACAAGTAAACCAAACAAGCCAATCATGGAATAACTAATCCATACATCAATTTACAATAGGGAGAACATATGCACTTTAGCACTGATCAGCAGTGGTAAAGTGCCCAGAGTCATAAAACAGTCAGCAACAGGTCAGAAAAAATAGAGGAGGAAGGCAAAAAGTTCAGGGATGACCCTGCAAAAAGGGCCAAGTCCAACAAATGGCAAGTAGTCTAACTTCATCAAATTCTGGATTACATCAGGAATAAAATGCAACTACTGTGCTTTAGTAATACTTCAAATTAATTTTTAACATTGATATGAGGTGAGTTGAACAGTATAATAGCCTCAACTACAAAGCCCAACTGAAAATAAAAGAATTGGGTTGTATAATCTGTACACTGACTTGACATTGCTAATCTCTAACAGTGTAACACAACCACACTAGTAGAATATGTACCTGTTAGAACTGGGGGTCTCTCGTTGGCAATGGTTTGCACCTTTGTACAAATAGGGTCCCTTGGTTTCAGTCAGGGTAAGGGGGCTACACACCTAAAATAACACCTGCTCAACCCTGTGGGAGCTTGGCACGAGCAGGAAGGCTAATCTCAGAGGCAATGTGTAAAGCATTTGTGAACACATACAGTAATACAGTGAAAATACCACAGATGGACACCACACAAGTTTTATAGAAATAAGTATTCTTTATATAGACACAAGACCCAAACGACAAAAATCCACACTACAGTATTAACCCCTTCGGTGCTCAGGATGGCCCGGCCGTCATGCGTCACGGTGGGCATGTGCTAACGACAGCCGAGGGCCGTCCAAACTCTGCCCAATCTCTATTTCGCCTGCACACCGTGGAAATTCAGCCAGCGCACAAGGGGTTAAGATATGACTTTTGGTTGGTAGAAATAGCTTGGTTCAAAGATGATGGTAAATGCAACACGTTTCTCACAAAGTACCTTTGGATGTGTCACGCAAGATAAAGAAAAGGTTTGCAGGGAGAACGATGCGTCAGTTCCTTGCTTCGGGGGAGGCGATGCGTCTGTTCCTCAGGGATTGCGCAAAGTAGGTGATGCGTCTGTTCCTTACCAGAGAGGAGGTGATGCATCGATCTCGTGTTGCGTTCCGGTTGTGATGCGACAAGATGGCGCCTTGATGCGATGAGACGATCCGGTGCGATGCGACAAGATGCATCTTTGATTCGATGTAACGACTTGAAGGTGATGCATGCAAGCCCGATGGCTGTGCGGCGACTCTGGAACTTTTAAGCAGTGACATGCCCTGCAACGAGCTTCTCCGATGATGCAAAAGCGACCCTTAAGGTGTCGACACGCTTCTTCGGTGATGCAATGACAAACAGCTGCAACAGAGACACACTTCTCCAGTGATGCGACGGCAACCCTTGCATTGGCGAAACGCTTCTCCAATGATACGACGACAACAGCTGCGGATGCAATATCCTCCTTCTTGTTGAGTCGTGCTTCCATCTCCCAACAATACGCAGGCTTCTGCAGACAGAATTTCCAGCAAGGAAATTCAGGGGGCAGCTGGTGGGGAAGTCTTGTATACCTGAGACTTCAGCAGGAGGCAAGCGCAGTTCAAACCCTTGGAGATTCTTCTTCAAGATGATGAACGTTCAAATAAAAGTTACTTTCCCCTTTCCTTGGCAATTAAGTAACCACTGCAGGCCAAACCCAGAAAATAGCATACTGGAACAGGGCCAGTCAATTCCTTCAGCTTCTTATGGTTCTTCTCCTTGGCAAAGGTCTGTCTTGATTCCCAGAGGTGATCTAAAATCTTGGGGTCTGGGCCCCAATATTTATACAAGTACATCCTTTGTCCTCTGAAGGCAGAGGGTGCTTGTGCCTGGCCAAAACCAGTTCTGTCCAGATTCCTGGCAGGAGGTGGAGACAGCATGGTTGAAAGCAGACCTTGCCCAGGTAGCTGAAAGGAAATCTCATCCCCCTACTCTCTACTCTATGAGTGCTCAGGTTAGTGAAAGGAAATCTCCGCCCCCACTCTCTATGCAGCCAAGGTCCTATTCAGCCCAGCCCTGACTCATCAGACTGCTGGAGCCCAAGCCCTCTGTCACTCACAAACCTGACATGCAATACACAACCTAGCAGAGGCAGGCTGGAAGGTTAGGCAAGAAAATACCTACTTTCTAAAAGTGGTATTTTCAAACACAGAATGTAAAAACCAACTTCACTAAAAGATAAGTTTTAACATTCTGAGTTCAGGCATACTAAATGAGTTTTTCTACCATGTTCACTGAGATACTTGGGATTATAAGATGTTATGATCAAACTGCCCATTCTGGCCTACGCGGACAGGTAGCCTTGCAATAGTGAAAATCAAAATTGGGTGTAATTCACTATCAGGACATGCCACACACACCAGGGCATGTCCTGCCTTTTACTTACAATGCACTCTGCCCTTGGACCTACCTTAGGGGTGGCTAACATGTAGAAAAGGGAAGGTTTAGGGACTGGTAAGTGGGTGCACTTACCAAGTCGACATGGCAGTACTAGACTGCACACAGGCTCTGCAATGGCAGGCCTGAGACACACTTTACAAGCTGCTTCTGCGGGTGGCTGTTAGAAATGGGATTTCTGGTTGGCTAAGGCTTGTGCCAAAGCCAGGGAGAAACCACCACTCTTGTCAGGGCAAGGGAGTTACACGCCAAAGATAACCCCTGCTCACCCCCTTGGTAGCTTGGCACGAGCAGTCAGGCTTATCCCGGAGGCAATGTGTAAAGCATTTGCGCACGCACCCAGCAACAACATCCCAGGCACACCACAAAAGAAACTCCACACAAGGTTATATCAAAAAATAGCCTTTGTATTCTTATAACACATTAGAATAGTAAACACATAACATTCCCATAACGAACTGGCACAGTGGTGCCAGTTCGTTATGGGAATGTTTACTTACAGAGCCAGATGGCTCCAACACTCGCCCTTGGCGCATAATTGTTTTCCTGAGCCCCGTGGCTCCCACGTTTGGGGGCACGTTTATTTATAGAGCCTGGGTGGCTTCAACAATGGCATAACAGTTTTAAGAGGGCCAAGAGGGGGTCCAGGCAGTTCCCCTGGGCTAACTAGAGGGAAGGGGCCCAAGTTGGACCCCTTCCCTCTAGTTAGCCCATCGCTAGAGCTACGCGGGCTCTGAAACTAAAGATGCCGCCCTCGGAGCAGGAAACAACTGTGGGGCCTGGAACTGCCCATGGGCCACTCTGGCCCTTCAAATAACAAATGCCCTCATAAATTTGGAGCGCACTGGCCATTATGGGAAAACGGGCCCCCAGGACCTCGGGCCCCCACGGGGGCCCTTTAAACAATATTGCCACATTGGAGCGGCCCGCTGCTAGACGGGGTTGCTCTGACTCTTGGCCTCTCCCCCTCCCCTCTAGCTGTCTGGACTCACCGGCTCTCTCTGGGGCAGAAACGGTGCTTCCTCTGAGTCTCTGCTTCACCCGGTCCATCTTCTGGGACCGGGGCCTTGCCAGCGCTGCACACGTGGGGCTCTCTCTCAGCGGAGGAGAGCCCTGCCTGGAATCCGGCATTCGGTGCAGCACGTGGGGCTCCCTCAGCTCACGGGAGCCCCGGACACTTCCGACTTCCTCCTCCTTTCATCGGGTGATGCCGTGGGCATGGGGCTTCCCTTGTGAAGCAGAAGTCTCGCCCCACGTCAGGCATCACACTGCCTGACTTCCTGTGGGGCAGATCGGGCCCACTGCGGTGATTCTCTGGTTGTCGACAAAATGAGGGGTGGGCTCCCTCGCAATAAAAAATATACAGAGGGGTAGATGACCGCTTAATTACTAGCACCAAAACTGGGTCAGCACCCGTAACTAACTAAAGATAAGCGGGTGGCACCCGCAATTACGGCAAGATGGGGGAATGCCCCACAGGGGGGGGTTCCCTCCCGTAGGGCGAACAGCATCGCGCTGCGCAGCCCACGCTGCTCCTTAACTGGGCAATTTGAGGGAAAATACTGCGCCCCTCCTCAGAACCACCAAGCTTGCTGTAGGCATAGAAATAAAGCCCTCACACAGCGCTAGGAGCACAGCACCAAGTCCTAAAAGTCCTTGAAGTCTTTGGGGGAAAAAAGAAATGGAGCACCAAGCTCCCAGCAAAGAGGGCTTCAGGGCAAAAGGGCAAGCAGGGCCCAGGGAGGCCAGGCCTCCTCTGGGCCCCCACCAGCAGCACACCCTGCAGGACCAGCACCCAAAAGCAAGAACATTTTACATGGGGTCACAGCCCCTTCTTATGCCACATTTTCCTTTGTCTACAAGGTGCAGGCAATGGGAGAACTAGCTACAACTGGTTATGGGGAGCTCCTGGGCACTTTGTTTTGCTCAGCTCCTCTCTCCTATTCACAGGACAGGTCAGGGCCATCAGACGCACCAAAGGAGGTGGTGCCAGCATTGTGGAGGGAAGGCACAGCCCTATTCAGGTCCCAGGTGCAACTCCTCCCTCCCATCCACAGGCAGCTCTCCCTATTCACCATCGGGCATACCCATCCTGGCTCCTGCAGCCAACCACATCAGCCAGCCCCTGTCAATCACAAGCCAGACATGCAATTCACATCAGGCAGGCAGACACACTGCACACAGAAATGCGAACTTCTAAAGGTGGCACTTCTCCACTAGTCACAATCAATCTGCGCACCATTGCTCAGCATTTATTCTCACGAGTTCACACATACTAAACTCGCCCCTGCACTCCTCTCACACTGGGAACTCCCAGGGACACACGTATCCCTATGCATACCTATGGGAGGGCAGGCCCATCTCACCACACATACACAGAGAGCGCACGCACTTTACACTGGGCCACAGTGCTAAACTGCACAGAGGCCTAAAATCACCAACACCAGGTTACAGAAACAGGCTAGGAGAACGCAAAATGTTTCGGGGTGAACCTGCCAAAAGGGCCAAGTCCAACAGTGGCACAATCAGTGCTGCAAGCCCACTGGCAGCATTTTGATCTTCAGGCCCTGGGCACACATGGTGCATTATACTTGGGTCTGACAAATAAATCAAATAAGCCAATCATGGAGTCACTAATCCATTACAACAAATTACAATAGGGAGCACTTGCACTGTGGCACTGAATAGCAGTGGCACAGTGCCCAAAGCATGTAAAACAGCGAAAAATGGAAGGGAGACTCACGCTAATGGTACCAGTCTAACAGTACCCTATATAAACAGTGTTGACATCATAAGGCTTCCTACTATGAAATTGGACATGGTGTCTGTGGTTTATGAGTATGCCCTTTACTTGTCTAGTGTCATTCTTTAAGAACATTATATTGTGCAGTGTGAGTGTCAGCTTTACACTATGGAACACTGTAAGATTAAGCAAGGGATCGTAAGCTGAGTATGACGCCCATTCTCCTGAAAGTAGCATACTCTATTTAAAAAGATCAGCTACAGGTCTACTCAAAGGATCCTCTGCTGAGCAACATTAACTACTCTCTGGGGCATTCAACTTCGAGGGGCTTTGTAATGCTCGGCATTAGCTCATGTAAAGTTTAAGGGCCTTTACTTCTTGGAAATGCCTTTGTGAATACCATTAAGTCGTAAACTTAGACTTTCGTCTCAGTTTACCTTTGGAATCGGGCCCTTAGTTTTATTATTATGGAGTCCGCATGCAGCCACAGACGAGTACAACTGCGTGAAGTATATCGTATATGATGTTCATGAGCTCTTGTAAGACAAATTAAACTTTTTTAGGAAGGCCTATTTCTGGTACTGTCTGCCGCTGCAAAGGATATGGCTGTGCCCGGCACATTGGCTAGCAATGGAGAAGAGAGCGCGAGAGGTCGCCCAAGTGGGAGAGTGATCTTGTGAAAAAGGAAAGTTGGTGTTTTCATCCTCTCCGGTTTCATCTTGCGAATGACTATTCTTTGTAAATAATAAATAATTCAAATAATCTTTATTTCGGTCAAAGACCTTAAAAGATACAAAATACAAAATACAATCAATAAAAACATCATTACAGCTATGTGAATCTCCATTTGTTACAAAAGTACACAATTTAGATTTCATAAAAGCTAAAAATGATAAAAGAGGATAAAAAGGTGAAGGAGATACGTACAAGTTAAAAATACCCGTGATGGCCTTGTGCTTGATGATGAGGACTGGCAGTCGGTAAGCATGGGAGTAAAATCCGTTCCGCTCGCGGATTTTGCGGATGTTCGGCAAATTCGCAATCCGCGAACTCTCGCGAATTTGCCGAAAATTCGCTAATTCGCACGCAGCGTATTTTTTTACTTGGTGATACAATATTGCGGCGCGCGGCGTTCACTTACCGTCATTCAGCATTTGCAGAGTTGTTTTCTCCATGTTTTGCGTGTGCTGCAACATTTTGGATATTGCTGCGGGATCCCGCGGGAGTTTGTCGACCGCAATTACATCATCGCGGCTTGCCACCTTGCACAGCCAGAGTTTGTCAACTCGAGTACGCCGTGATCACGCATCGCGGGAGTTCGCAATTGCAAACACGTAGATGCGGCGGGCAGCAACAATCTCGCACTCGCGAAATTGCAACATTTGCAATTCTGCACAAGAAATCCACCAGCAAGCAGCATAAACCTTCTGAAAATGATGATTTTTATCAGAATAACTCCTCAGGTTGACATTTGCCTGCACTTTTTTTTGCAAGGAGTCCATTTTGGGGGGGGGGGGGGGGGGTGGGAGGAAGGAAGTGCCCCACAGTCTCCAACTTCCTGTTCCTGTCCAGCAGGCTCCTCCCAGTGCTTTCTTCATGTGCTGGTCACTTTGATTTGGATCTTGACCTGGAAGGATTACTTTTTGTGGATGCTGTTGGATATTTGGATTTGAGGCCTTTTTGACTTTCTTTGGATCACTTTTGGATTAGAAATTTCACAAGTAAGTTTGTTTGGGGCATTACAGTTGCTGCAACTACAATTTTGGAATTTTTGATTTTTGGGCTGTTGTTGGGGCCTTTTGCCCAGGGGTACTCAGTGGTGCATGGACTGAGTCTTTCTGTGGGGTCACTTTAATGTAAACATCATGGAGGGCATGGATGGCATAGGATTGTGGTGATTTTTGTGGGTTTTTCGATTTTTGGGCTGTTGTTGGGGCCTTTTGCCCAGGGGTACTCAGTGGTGCATGGACTGAGTCTTTCTGTGGGGTCTCTTTAATGTAAACATCTTGGAGGGCATGGATGGCATTGGATTGTGGTGATTTTTGTGTGATTTTCGATTTTTTGGGGTGTTGATGGGGCCTGTCCATGTGGGTGGGGGCCATTTTGAGTGCTGGTACAGGCAGGGCCTGGCCATGTGCTGGGGGGCCAGGGGCCATTTTGAAGGCAGGCAGTGTTCTCAGGCCTGCACCCATTTTGCCTAGCTTTCATCCATTATGCCCAGGGGTAGTGAGTGGTGCATGGGCCTAGTCTTTCTGTGGGGTGTCTTGAATTTAAACATCATTGAGGGCATGGATGGCATGGGATTGTGCTGTTGTTTGTGTGTTTTTCGATTTTTTTGGCTGCTGTTGGGGCCTTTTGCCCAGGGGTACCCAGTGGTGCATGGACTGAGTCTTTCTGTGGGGTCTCTTTAATGTAAACATCATGGAGGGCATGGATGGCATTGATTGTGGTGATTTTTGTGTGTTTTTCGATTTTTTGGGGTGTTGATGGGGCCTGTCCATGTGGGTGGGGGCCATTTTGAGTGCTGGTACAGGCAGGGCCTGGCCATGTGCTGGGGGGCAAGGGGCCATTTTGAAGGCAGGCAGTGTTCTCAGGCCTGCACCCATTTTGCCTAGCTTTCATCCATTATGCCCAGGGGTAGTGAGTGGTGCATGGGCCTAGTCTTTCTGTGGGGTGTCTTGAATTTAAAAATCATTGAGGGCATGGATGGCATGGGATTGTGGTGATTTTTGTGTGTTTTTCGATTTTTTTGGCTGCTGTTGGGGCCTTTTGCCCAGGGGTACCCAGTGGTGAATGGACTGAGTCTTTCTGTGGGGTCTCTTTATTGTAAACATCATGCGAGGGCATGGATGGCATTGGATTGTGGTGATATTTGTGTGTTTTTTGATTTTTTGGGGTGTTGATGGGGCCTGTCCATGTGGGTGGGGGCCATTTCGAGTGCTGGTACAGGCAGGGCCTGGCCATGTGCTGGGGGGCAAGGGGCCATTTTGAAGGCAGGCAGTGTTCTCAGGCCAGCACCCATTTTGCCTAGCTTTCATCCATTATGCCCAGGGGTAGTGAGTGGTGCATGGGCCTAGTCTTTCTGTGGGGTGTCTTGAATTTAAACATCATTGAGGGCATGGATGGCATGGGATTGTGGTGATTTTTGTGTGTTTTATCGATTTTTGGGGGTGTTGATGGGGCCTGTCCATGTGGGTGGGGGCCAATTTGAGGACTGGTCTAGGCAGGGCCTGGCCATGTGGTGGGGGTCTAGGGGCCATCTTGAAGCCAGGCAGTGTGCTTTGTTGTGCCATAGGCCTGCACCCAGTCTGCCATGCTTTCATCCATTATGCCCAGGGGTACTCTGTGGTACATGGGCCTAGTCTTTCTGTGGGGTGTCTTGAATTTTAACATGATTGAGGGCATGGATGGCATGGGATTGTGGTGATTTTTGTGTGTTTTATCGATTTTTTGGGGTGTTGATGGGGCCTGTCCATGTGGGTGGGTCCATTTTGAGGACTGGTACAGGCAGGGCCTGGCCATGTGGTGGGGGTCTAGGGGCCATCTTGAAGCCAGGCAGTGTGCTTTGTTGTGCCATAGGCCTGCACCCAGTCTGCCATGCTTTCATCCATTATGCCCAGGGGTACTCTGTGGTGCATGGGCCTAGTCTTTCTGTGGGGTGTCTTGAATTTTAACATGATTGAGGGCATGGATGACATGGGATTGTGGTGATTTTTGAGTGTTTTTTTAACTTTTTGGGGTGTATAACTGATGTTCCTCTGGCTTCCATTGCTTTTAGGTGCACAAGACAGAGAACCACCAGTGACAGGAGGAAGTCCTGCAGCGGTGTGTGCAGCACAACGGCACGTGACGTCAAGTCTGGCCACAGACAAGACAACTCTGCAACTCGTGCAACTGCGGCCTGCTGTTCTGACATCTCAAGAAGATGGCCCCAAAGAAAGTTGGCCGTAGCGCCTCAGCGAAAAAAGTCACCAGTGCCACTGCCAGTAAGAAGGAGCAGAAGAAGCAAGTGGCACTACCTACCAAGGAGACTGGTGTGCCCACCGACACCTTTTTTGGGAAAAAAAACTACGCCTGCTGCAGCAGCGGTGTCCGCCGGGGACCAAGCTGGAAGCAGCACCTCCGCTTCATTGGGCTCAGTGCCACCACCACCACGCCAACTTAAGTCCAAGCCCTTGAGTGCTGCAGAGGCAGCCAGTATAGTTGTTCAATCACCATCGACCAGTGATGTTGGCTCATCGCAAGAAAGTAGCAGCATCCCTCAATCAACACAGGTTGTTGTAACTCATCTGACGAGTGTTCAATCACCACAGCCGCAACAACAACCACATGTGCAAGTACAAGCCCAAGTACATGTGGAAGGAGAGGCAGCGCAAGGAGATGCGCAAGCAGAGGTGCATGGAGCAGCACAAGTGCCCAAGTTCAAGTTCAGAAATTTGTATAGCGCACTACTCACCCATAGGGTCTCAAGGCGCTTGTGGGAGGGGTTGCATTATTTATCGAATAGCCAGGTTTTAAGTTCCTTTCTGAAGGAAATGTGGTTCTGTGTGAGGCGGAGGTGAGTGGGGAGAGAGTTCCAGGTCTTGGACGCCAGGTAGGAGAAAGATCTTCCTCCCATGGTGGATCTGTGGATGCGCGGAACTGCTGCAAGCGCTTGGTTGAAAGATCTTAGTTGGCGGGTGGGTGTGTAGAAGGACAGTCGTGTGTTGAGGCATTCAGGTCCTAGTTTGTAGAGGGCCTTGTGAGCGTGGGTGAGGAGATGGAACGTTATTCTCTTGTTGACGGGAAGCCAGTGGAGGTCTTTCAGGTGGCCGGTAATGTGAGCTTGGCGAGGGATGTCCAATATGAGTCTGGCAGATGCGTTTTGGATGCGTTGGAGTTTTTTTCAGTAATTTGGCTGTGGTTCCGGCGTAGAGGGTGTTTCCATAGTCCAGTCGGCTAGTGACGAGTGTGTGGGTGACCGTCTTTCTTGTTTCGGTGGGGATCCAACGGAAGATTTTTTTGAGCATACGGAGTACGTTGAAGCAAGAGGATGAGACGGCGTTAACTTGTCTGGTCATCGAGAGGGAGGAGTCAAGGATGAAGCCCAGGTTGGGTGCGTGGTCTGTGGGTATGGGTGCTGTGCCCAGGGCCGATGGCCACCAAGAGTCGTCCCAGGCAGAGGGTGAAGATCCTAGGATGAGGACTTCCGTTTTGTCTGAGTTAAGTTTTAGGCGGCTGTTTTTCATCCATTCAGCTACTTCTTTCATGCCTTCATGGAGATTGGTTTTGGCGGTGTTAGGGTCTTTGGTGAGGGAAAGGATCAGCTCGGTGTCGTCTGCATAGGAGATGATGTTGAGGTTGTGTTGTCTCGCGATGGATGCGAGGGGACTCATGTAGACGTTGAAGAGGGTGGGACTGAGTGATGATCCTTGTGGGACTCTGCAGATGACTTCGGTGGCCTCTGATTTGAAAGGGGAAAGTCGGACTCTCTGGGTTCTTCCGGCGAGGTACAAGATGATCCAGTCCAAAGCTTTTCCTTGTATTCCGACGTTGCTGAGGCGTTGTATGAGGGTGCTATGGCAGACTGTGTCGAAGGCGGCGGAGAGGTCGAGTAGGATGAGGGCAACTGTTTCTCCATTGTCCAGGAGTGTTCGGATGTCATCTGTCGCTGCGATGAGGGCGGTTTCGGTGCTGTGTTTGGCTCGAAAGCCGGACTGTGAGGGGTCGAGGAGGTTGTTGGATTCAAGGAAGGCGGCGAGCTGGCTATTTACGGCTTTCTCAATGACTTTGGCGGGGAAAGGGAGTAGGGAAATGGGGAGGTAGTTCTTAAGTTCAGAGGGGTCAGCTGTGGGTTTCTTCAGGAGGGCACTGAGTTCGGCGTGTTTCCAGCTTTCAGGGAAGGTAGCGGAGTTGAAGGAGCAGTTGATGACATCACGGAGATGGGGTGCGATGATGGAGTCTGCTTTGTTGAAGATGTGGTGGGGACAGGGGTCGGTTGGTGAACCTGAATGGATGGAGTTCATTAGGCGGATGGTGTCTTCAGTGGTGATTGGGTTCCAGGCGCTGAAGTTGTTAGAGAGCAGTTCGGGTTTGGAAATGGGTGGGGTGGGCTGTTCTTTCGAAATGTTCTGAAAGCTGTTATGTATGTCGGCGATTTTGTTGAAGAAGAAAGAGGATAACGAGTCGCAGAGGTATTGGAAGGGAGTAATGTCGTTTGAGGCTGCGGTGGGGTTGGTAAATTCTTTGACGATGTTGAATAGTTCCTTGCTGTTGTGGGCATTGTTGTCGAGTCGATCCTTGAATGCTGATTTCCCACAATAGTTGTTCCTCCCGAAGTAGGGGCACATCAGGAAATTGACATTCAAGCCGAGGTATCATTTGAGGAAGCCACTCCTCCTGATGATTCATTGTCTTCCAAGGAAAAGATCAAGGATGGTGTCTACATCTTCTTCAAGCCCCCTTCCTTCTGATGATATGGATCCAAATTGGGAACCACCACTGCCGTCTGAGAGTGAGGCACACCATGATCTGACAAAGGTAGCTAAGCATAAAAGGAAGGTCCCCGAAAGTCTCGTAGTTATGGAGTGTGATGATGACGCTGAACAAGAAGTGGCGTATACTCCTGCTGATGAAGTCTCTCATGACGACGACGCAGTCATCATAAAGGCCACTCCAGGCTCAGCGGGCATGCAGCAAACAGACATTTTTACCCTAGCCCGAAATGCTGCTGAGCGTGATGCTGGTGGCGTGGGAATGGGACCCCCACCAATGCAGTTAACTAGTACACCACCACCTACCGCTTCCATATTTTCTCGCCAGAAGGACCTCCATCCACCTCCACCTCCATTTCCTCAATTAGTGGTGCTGCAAGTGCATAAAAAGTTCGGCAACACACATCCTCCACTTCATCTGGCATTAGCATTCCCAGTATCGCCTCCTCCGCCCCCCACAGACATTTTAAGTCCGCAGTTTGAGACTTCTTTAGTGTTAGCACAACAAGGGAAAACATAGCCATTTGTACCATTTGTAAGCTTGGAGTTAGTCGTGGTAAGCTTGGTACCAACTATGGTACCGGAGGCCAGAGAGGTCATCTTGAGAGACAGCACACTGTCACATGGCATGCGCACCTAAAGGAGATCAAGGAAGCCCGAATTGCAAGTCAACAAACTGTATCCGTTGATGTTTCATCTGATGATGACGAGGAGGAAGAAGCGTCAAACATTCCTTCAGTTACACCCAGTACCCCTGTCAGCAGCTCACCCCCTGCAAGATATATGAGCCACACTAAGAGTGTGGGAGAGAGTGAGACACCAACGCGAAAAAGTTCATCATCACCGAGCGTAACTGGGTCGAAGAAGTCATCATCATCCCGTAAAATCATGGTCCAGCCCACCATTAGAAGCATGTTGTTTTCAGATGCGCCATTTGAACGCAACCACCCAATGACGCGTCTGTATAACACTAAGCTGGCTAAAATGCTAGCGCTGGACCTTCTCCCTTTTTCTTTTGTGGAAGGGGTTGGTTTTCTTGAATTAGTGGCAACGCTCTGCCCTAAATGGAAGGTTCCTAGCCGGTTCTATTTTGCCAGAGTTGCGGTCCCAGCACTACATGAAGATGTGCTGGAGGTGATTGGGGCAGCTTTGCAGAAGAGTGCTGTTCAGACTATACATCTGACAACAGACATGGAGAAAAGTCATACAGGAGAAAACATTTTGCAGGAGTTTAACACAAAGGTCTTTCAATGGCTGTCCCCAAGAAAACGCATGATTGGTTATGTTTCCACGGATAATGGCGCCAATGTAGTTAAGGCCATGGATATGGGTAACTATTTCAGAGTGCCGTGTTTGGCGCACTGTATAAACCTGGTTGTTAAAAAATTCTTGAGTGAAGAAAGTCCAGTGTGCGAGTTACTGACCACCTGCCGAAAAATGTGCACACATTTCAACCATTCTTTTAAGGCCCGGAAGGAGCTGAGGCACCTGCAACATGAACGTAAACTGCCAGTGAAAGCACTCATCCAGGAGGTGGCAACACGTTGGAACTCAACCTTCTACATGCTTGAGCGTCTGTTTGAGCAGTGTGCGGTAGTCGATCAGTATTTCTTTACACAGGGTGCAGCTATGAAGGACCTGAGGATACATGTGGAGCAATTGAAGCTAGTTGAAAGCCTGACAGACATGGTTCGTCCTTTTGAGGTCTTCATGCGTCCAGTCAGCAGGGAGGACTGTAATTTGGGAAAAGCTATCCCATTGTTGCGCATGCTAGAGCACCAACTGAAGGCGGTGTCTTCTACGTTTCAAAAAGATGAAAAAAAGCAAGAAGCATTTGAATTGGCGGAGAAGTTATTAGAGCGCCTACTTTGCGATGAACGTCTTCAAAAGATCCACACAGAACAGCATTACATTTGTGCTTCTATTCTGGATCCACGGTACAAAAGGGCACTGGCAGGCAGAGTATTCTTTCCTTTTGATGACGCAGAAGTTACAAAGTACAAACATTGGCTAGCTGTGGCAGCCAGGAGGTTTGAAAAAGAACGGCAGGAAATTGAAGGAAAAGGCAGTACTTCAGCATCAGCAGGCCTTCCGGAGTCAAAAGAATCCACTTCTGCATCTGTGGCTGTGGCAGAAGTGAGTGATTTTCCCTCTCAGCCGTTAAAGACACCAGCAACCGGATCATCGGCACCAGACACAACAGTAACATTGTGTGAAGAAGAGGATTGTCTAACTCGGCTTGGGTTTGCTTCTCAAAAGGTCCCAGCAAAAAGTAAGCAAAGTGGAGGAACCGTGGAGAACCTTGAGTCGATGGTGCAGGACTATCTGAATGACTCAGCAGAGGTCTATGTTCATGATGACCCATTGGCGTATTGGCATGGGAAAAGAGAATTGTGGCCAGAGATCACCAACCTGGCTATAAATTACTTTACTTGCCCACTCGCAAGCTTGTCTTCTGAACGTGTTTTCAGTGCTGCTGGTGGCATTGTAACTTGCAAAAGGACCCGCCTCTCGCCCAAAAATGTGGAGAGGTTAACAATGATCAAGATGAATCAGCACCTAATACCACCAGATTACAAAATACGAGAATACACGCAAGAAGAAGACGAGGAGGACACCAACTTAGATGAGGGAAGTTCTTCTCTGTTAGGTGACCTACTCCCGCCTGAATTCGCAGAGTATGAGGACAAGCTCTTCTTCCATGACACCGAGCCGTGAAAATGAGTCAATGAATCAATAACTTTTTTTTTGTCCTTATTCACTTTTATTCCTGTGTGTCTGTCTTTCTTTGTTTTGCAAAATCTATATAAAAAAAACTTTAATTGCCTAATCACAAAAACAAGCCCATCAGCAGAACTGTCTTCACTTATTTGCTTATTGATTTGAAGGTGCCGCAGTCTGCATTCCTCAGGTTCACAAGTTCACAAGAACATGCTCCTCTATCCTCCTCCTCCAGACTCTTATTTTCCTCAAAGCAGATGGCTGGATTACGCCCAATGAAGAAAGACTCTGCACTTGTGGGGGTGTTCTACTTCTTTGCGGGTGAGTTGACGGCTCTGGGGCCATTGCTGGGAGGTCTAATACCGGATAAATGTGGTTTGGAGAAAATCGGAGCAGAAAAAAATGTTGCACTTTTGATCACTTGCCTGTCTTTGGGGTGCTATTTGGCGGGCTTTTAGGTTGTTGTGGGTGGGTTTTGGGGTCTGGGAGCACTGCTTGCACAGTCTAATGTTGATTGCATTTGTTTTTCAGGAAATCCATGGTGGAAAAGCGGAGTTAGGGCCTAGCTGCACAGCGCGTTTGGACAAAATTCCAGGTAGTAGGCCCATTTTTGCTTTTTGCCAGTATGGGGGTGTTCTGCTTTTTTGCGGGTGGCTGCAGGGGTCTGAAGCCATTGCTGGGAATGTCTAATACCGGATCAAAGTGGTTTGGACAAAATCGGAGGTGAAAACATTTTTGCGTTTTTGCTGACTTGCTTGTCTTTGAGGTGCTGTTTGGGGGGGTTCCGGGTGTTTGTGGGTGGGTTTTGGGGTCTGGGAGCACTGCTGGGTATGGAATCTTTTGATTGCAAGAGGTTTGAAGCAAATCCATGGTGGCAAAGGGGAGTTAGGGCCTAGCTGCAGAGCGCGCGCAGAGTAATTTTGGAAATTTGCCTGAAAATTTCAAAGTCCCCATTTTTGTAGTTTTGCTTTTTGGCTGTTTGGGGGTCTTCTACTTGTTTCCGCCTGGGTTGACGGCTCTGGGGCCATTGCTGGGAAGGTTTAATACCGGATAAAAGTGGTTTGGAAAAAATCGTAGCAGAAAAAAATGTTGCGCTTTTGATCACTTGCCTGTCTTTGGGGTGCTGTTTGGCGGGCTTTTAGGTTGTTGTGGGTGGGTTTTGGGGTCTGGGAGCACTGCTGGCACAGTCTAATGTTGATTGCATTTGTTTTTCAGGAAATCCATGGTGGAAAAGCGGAGTTAGGGCCTAGCTGCACAGCGCGTTTGGACAGAATTCCAGGTAGTAGGCCCATTTTTGCTTTTTGCCAGTTTGGGGGTGTTCTGCTTTTTTGCGGGTGGCTGCAGGGGTCTGGGGCCATTGCTGGGAATGTCTAATACCGGATCAAAGTGGTTTGGACAAAATCGGAGGTGAAAAACATTTTTGCAATTTTGCTGACTTGCTTGTCTTTGAGGTGCTGTTTGGGGGGGTTCCGGGTGTTTGTGGGTGGGTTTTGGGGTCTGGGAGCACTGCTGGGTATGGATACTTTTGATTGCAAGAGGTTTGAAGCAAATCCATGGTGGCAAAGGGGAGTTAGGGCCTAGCTGCAGAGCGCACGCGGAGTGATTTTGGAAATCTGCCTGAAAATTTCAAAGTCCCCATTTTTGTAGTTTTGCTTTTTGGCTGTTTGGGGGTCTTCTACTTGTTTCTGCCTGGGTTGACGGCTCTGGGGCCATTGCTGGGAAGGTCTAATACCGGATAAAAGTGGTTTGGTGAAAATCGTAGCAGAAAATCTTTTGGCGCTTTTGATCACTTGCCTGTCTTTGGGGTGCTGTTTGGCGGGCTTTTAGGTTGTTGTGGGTGGGTTTTGGGGTCTGGGAGCACTGTTGGCACAGTCTAATGTTGATTGCATTTGTTTTTCAGGAAATCAATGGTGGAAAAGCGGAGTTAGGGCCTAGCTGCACAGCGCGTTTGGACAGAATTGAAAGAAGGCCGAAAATATTCTAAGTATGAGATTTTCCATTTTTGCTTTTTGCCTGTATGGGGGTGTTCTGATTTTTTGTGGGTGGGTTGGCAGGTCTTGGGGCATTGCTGGGAAGGTCTAATACCGGATAAAAGTGGTTTGGAGAAAATCCATGCTGAAAAGCGTTTTGGCACATTAACTTAGGGCTCGTTAGGGTTAGCACTAGCTGCAGGATTGCATGTGTTTCGGGGTGTTCTAGATTTTTGCAACTGAGTTCTGGGGTCTTAGAGCACTTGTGGGAATGTGTAATTTTGGTTGCAAGTGGTTTGAAGAAAATCCATGGTGGGAAAGGGGGGATTTGGC
Source organism: Lissotriton vulgaris (assembly GCF_964263255.1). NCBI lineage: Eukaryota > Metazoa > Chordata > Amphibia > Caudata > Salamandridae > Lissotriton > Lissotriton vulgaris. The sequence continues at coordinate 52,206 of NW_028254162.1, forward strand.
CTAGTTAAAGAAAGCGTTTGCCACTATTCTTAACTAAGGGCTCGTTAGGGTTAGCAGTATTGTATTGCATGTGTTTGGGTGGGGGGCTGTTTGTGGGGGGGTTTGCGAGTCTTGGAGCGATGCTGGGTATGGATACTTTTGCTTGCTTGCAAGTGGTATGAATACAATCCACGGTGGGTAAGGGGGGATTTGGGCCTACTTTACTTTCAAAGTACGTTTTGTCACCATTTTCTACTAGGCCTCGTTTTTTGAGATCTGATTGGGGGTCTTCTACATTTTTGCGACTGGGTTTAGTAAGGGTCTGGGAGCACTGCTGGGAAGATATTGTACTGTCTATTAGTAAACTCAAAGTGTGACTTTTTGCACTACACAGCGTACATACCTTATATTTATTTGTCAGTGGTGTTCTAATATCACTTCCTGTTTTTCCATCAATAATTACAGGCCGGGTTTTAGCCTGTGCAATGGGAAAAGGATGAAGTCAGGCTTCACATTAGCGAGCCGCAATTCAGCATCCGCCAGGCAGGCAGTGGACAGGGTGTCTTCTGGTCACCAACATTGATGGACGGAGCGTCAGATGGAATGGAGGAGTCCCGCTAATAAGAGGAATGGTTGGATGCATCTTACAACTTCCCAAATTCAACAGGACAACTACAACAACATACAGATACAGTATCCGCTCTTTTCTAATTATCTTTTAAGTAATGTTATTGCTGCGAACTTCTATGAGTGTGACTCTGCATTTCTTTGATCTCTGCTTCTAAATTCATCCCTACAGCCATTGTATAGGTTTTACTTCTGCTATTTTTCAAACCAAATTTAATGTACAAAGTGTTTCTCTGAGTGCAGAGATAGGCAAGTGAAAACGCATAATTATTACTGCAGCCCTGTACTGTCGCATTCTTTCATTCACAGTTGTCGAAAGTACTACTTACTTTTCAGTAACCATGCATGCAGTAGTGCATGCACTTCCTTTATGTCACTTAAAAGATTTATGGTTAGCTTTGTACCCAAAGATTTGTTTATCTTCAAATATTGTTTGTCCATGCTGTGCTTTTTTTTTCTTCTCTCAACAAAACGTTCCCAAAAACCCCCATTCCCATCCATTTTCCAAACCCTAACCCTCTTACCCCGGGCTGTGTGGTTTTGATTGATGTGTGACTAAATGACAGAAATAATTCCACACACTTGCTGGGGAGGATAAGGTCATAGCAACAGGCTGGTAAGGAATCCGAGGATATAGTCTATTCTTACTCAGCTTGACACTGAGTCACTATCGGCAAATAAAAGCAGATTTTCACGTGCGCCATCAACTTGATTGGTCATCAATAACATCCTCCTCCTAGACACGGCAAATTATTACGCTGCTGTGTCCTTAACCTTCAGTACTATTTCTTGTAGTAGTAGCCAATGTCAAAGAAATTCAACGCAAGTACTAGTTATACTTTCAATACTTTACCATTTGTTAGGCTACATTGTGGCACTGTTCTAGTGTACTGTCACCTGCTATATTCTCTATCGTACCGTTCTAATGCTACGGTAAGGACAAACAAGGTTTCATTTTCTTTTTTTTCAGATGCTGCAACTGCCACTGTGTAACACCACAAGTACCACCGCAATGATGACATTTCAGCCGCCCAGGATTGCCAACCTTAATCGCCATTTCGCGTGCAGCCAGCCCTGTGCCTAGCCCTATTTCCAAACACAAATTAGAGGTAAGATAAGCGTTTGGGGGGAGGTAGTATAATGGAGTATTAGGAGAGGCGAGAGACTGATGGTCCTAGGACTATTGAATTCACTTACTCTGTGAGAGGCACTTAGTTTTAAAAACATTTGGGCCATTAGTACTTACACAACTTGAATCAAGATGCCACTTAAGTTTCAGGACTGTTAAACCCCCACCCACCAGCCTCAAAAGCAGTAAAAAACAGGTATGCTAAGATAAAGTTTAAAGTATATTTATATATCCCTAACATAAATAATCTCCCGCAAGACCCAACCCACCCCCCCTCCCGAACCCCAACGAATGTCCCTGAAAACTAAGTCCAAAAAAGTAGAAAACCCAACTCCCAATTCCCACCCCCCAGAAGTCTTTTAAAAAGGGACAAGGGACAGTCTCCTCCTACTGCTGGCTGCTGTTGACTTTTCGGGCCAGGTAGGCATGCTCCTTGCGGAGGGTCTCGAGCAGGGTTTTGGTGTTGAGGAGCTCCTGCTCGAGGTAGGAAACCCTCAGGGAAAGGCGGTGCATCCTTTTTTTGCAACTGCTGTGGGGGGTAGCTGATTTCTTTGCGGCTCGGCGGTGGCGGGTGGCTGCGGTACCCCAGCTCCGTACCGCAGGACACCTGCTGCGCTGACTGGCTGACCCAGGGAGCGCGGAGGAGGAATCAGGTGTCGCCGTGGATGTTGTTGACGTACTCTGCGTGTCCTCCTCCTCCTGGGCCACCAGCCGCCGATATTTGGCGACAGTGGCCTCCAGCCTCCGTTGCAGTGTCCTTTTAGCCGGCTCCTTCCGTGTTGTTTTGGAAGGAGCATCTATATGAAGAAAGAAAGACATAGTCTGTAACCAATGCTCTTTAAGATTAACACAAAATGATTCAGCAGAAATTTGTGTCACAGTAGAACTAGCAACTTGCAAGCGCAGTACATAACTATTGTGGCCAGTATCTACCTAACCTCCCACTTCTTCATCCTTGCTCTAACATTAGTGGGAGTTTAAGGAATCAATTCTACGAGCACTATGGATTCACTCCATTAGAGTCGACTATGACCGTACACCAGTCTTATTCTTCCTCTTCTCTCTTGTTTAGCAAAATTGGTACGTTAACTTCTGCAAGCCGGCATAATGCCAGCGCAGTCAACTTGCACCCGAGAAAAACAGACGCCTGCCATGATGAGTGAGACAGACTTGCGTTACTGTACCAGTTCAGTACATGCAGGTGGTGATGCTCTTACTTTTCTATTATGGGTGGCACTGAGAATACTCTGTTACAAGGGCTACTGCTTAATTAATTTAACTTTCACCCTACAGTGCCAATGAATACTAGAAAAGGAAAATGAAGAAGATAAATAATCTGATTATCTATCACTGCACATGGTATGTATTTGCTTACATATGGGATGACTTTAGGTGCTTTGCTTTTTATTGAGTGAACAGTGATACATCCACACATGAATGACCGAGTTCTAATAAACTTATTAACAGAGGTAGGGAGTGGCCATTGTAATAGCCGAATATATGCTGTGCTTGCAATATAAACTACTGCTACTATTCATGGTAGTATTCGGACAAAATTACAACTTCTTTTCCTTGCCTTTCCTACACTGGGACGGACGTGCGGGTGCGGTGTTACATGCTCTTCAAAGTAACACTTAGTTCATCCAGTGACCGTCTACTCTCTCTAGATACACATATGCTATCTAAGAGTCAGATAGTACCATGATCCAGGCATCCATCCATTCAAACTATATGTCAATCATTCTTCTTCATGTCTCTCATCTGGACAAACCTTACGTTTTCTCACGGGGAGCACACTATGCAGTCTGCAATCTCAATAAGTAAGGAATATAAGAGCTTACCACTGCCCGCCACTACCGTGGCAACCCGCACAACAGTTTGGTCCGGCACTTGCACCGCCTCCTCCCCAGAACTTTCCTCCTCCACCTCCGCGCTGGGCCCAGCACCAGATGTTCCACCTACAAAGTACATTTAAGAATGTTAGATGTCATAGACATACACCACTCACTAGTATTTTGTCTAGGAATGAAGAAATGTGAATACAGAAACCAATCTAATAATTTGTGACTGTCTACTCTAAAGTAAAAATGTCCCTTTTTCCAGGGAAGGGTGTTGTCGTGCTGCACTTTTTGGCACAACTGATGAATGCTTGCTTTTTAACACGCACCATTTTTCTCATAACAGACAACAGCCGAATATATGCTGTGCTTGCAATATAAACTACTGCTACTATTCATGGTAGTATTCGGACAAAATTACAACTTCTTTTCCTTGCCTTTCCTACACTGGGACGGACGTGCGGGTGCGGTGTTACATGCTCTTCAAAGTAACACTTAGTTCATCCAGTGACCGTCTACTCTCTCTAGATACACATATGCTATCTAAGAGTCAGATAGTACCATGATCCAGGCATCCATCCATTCAAACTATATGTCAATCATTCTTCTTCATGTCTCTCATCTGGACAAACCTTACGTTTTCTCACGGGGAGCACACTATGCAGTCTGCAATCTCAATAAGTAAGGAATATAAGAGCTTACCACTGCCCGCCACTACCGTGGCAACCCGCACAACAGTTTGGTCCGGCACTTGCACCGCCTCCTCCCCAGAACTTTCCTCCTCCACCTCCGCGCTGGGCCCAGCACCAGATGTTCCACCTACAAAGTACATTTAAGAATGTTAGATGTCATAGACATACACCACTCACTAGTATTTTGTCTAGGAATGAAGAAATGTGAATACAGAAACCAATCTAATAATTTGTGACTGTCTACTCTAAAGTAAAAATGTCCCTTTTTCCAGGGAAGGGTGTTGTCGTGCTGCACTTTTTGGCACAACTGATGAATGCTTGCTTTTGAACACGCACCATTTTTCTCATAACAGACAAAAGCTTCACTTCTAAGAACAAATCATCATCACTAGGACGGAGGGACCAACGATTCAGCTCCAAAAAGAAAAATTAAAGTTTAAACCAGGTGAGGGCTCGGCTCGCCCACAATAAATGTGTGAAATAAATCACTATAAGCACTTTTCCATTTTTAATCAACCGTTTATGTTTTATGACAAGCTTGATTTTAATAAATATTTTTACTTTTAATAAAGCTTTAAAACTTAAATAGACTCTGTGGTTTTTGGTCAAGAGTGAATGAGCAAAAGGTTTTGCAATTTGCAAGCATGAGTCCGTGCCTCTGACACTTCTGGACTCTGACTCGGTACTCTTGTCCTGCGTTGGATAATAATCATCATTGGGGATCAATCATCGATGAATTCGGGAGCTAAATGACTCTGCCACACTATCTAGTCAGTTAGGAGATTAGGGGTTCTTCAAAGACTGATATCACTGAGGTATGTGGAAAGTCTACCTGTGCCTAATATAATTGATAAACAATGCACTATTTAGTGTCCATAGTTCTGTTTGTGCAGATTTGTCCCTGCAACAGTAGTAGTATGGATTGTCCTCCTATCCAAACCAAAAGTAAAGTAGTATCTTATTCTTTCTTGGTGGTCATTCACCTTTTTATTAATGGTAATTGTCAAAGCATAAACATTTAGAAGACTTGAAAAGACATTATGGACAATCCCAGAGGACTGCACTCAGTACATAGAGCAATTGCTGACTAGAATGGGAGTTTCGTTTAACACCTTTTGCCAAATGTGCAATCTTAGTTAGCTACACAGACAGACTAATAAGAATAATCTAGTAATACCACAGGGAGTCATAGTCGAGGCAGGGTAAGAATTTAGATACAGTCTACAAGAAGATCAAAGACGATTTAGAAAAAATCGAATGAGGAACGCTAGGAAAAAATAGGTACTCTATATTAAAATTAAAACTTACCGGGGCCAGCAAAGGAGCCCTCGCCTGACCAATCCTGGCCTTGTTCTGCAGCAGCAGCCTCCTCCAATGTCCTCTTGCCCCTGGGGGGAGCTGATGTACAACATGAAAGCAGCCACGGCCGGTGGTAGGTGTAACTGCAGGGCGGTGACGTAGGGAGGGGGAGGGGCAGGGTGGGGGGTTGTAATGTATGGATTACGGACATTAACAGGTAAGTAAACACATAAATTAATAAAACGAATTTCGTTCCACGCACTGCATCACATTTGGTGATGCAGTGCACCTACCACCGGCCGTGGCTGCATGAAAGAAAGAAAGACCCGAAAACATGGATGATTGTTGTCAACCAAATCAAACATTACAAAAGAACAATAACAAAATATTTTGGCGAAATAGCAAATAGACAACTATTCCACGGGATATACTGACCTATCTCATGTGGTCTACTACGATATTAGTATTGCTTGATTTGCGGACCGTCGACTTGGAAAGTTATGTAACTCACTAAACTAACTACTAAAAAGGTTCGCCTAGGACTGGCAGGCAGCAGTCCGCAGCACGCGAAGTGACAGACAAACTCCATCGTGATTGCAGATCAGCGACAACACTAAAAAGTTTCCTACTACATTAACCAGTCATTAAAATACTCAAACTATCAATCCACCACCACTATTTCTTCTTATTGCCAGGTGTACAAAGGAAGGACTGGACTTGAGTCTGTAGGGGCAGATTTACAAGCCCCTTGCGGCTCTTTTGCTCCGTTGTTGCGTGACTATTGTGACGCAGCGGCAGAACAAAAGAGGCGCCATGGTGCGGCGTATATTAACAACGTGACACATATGGGAGATGCATCACGTTGTAAAGTCCTGCGCCATCAGGGGGCGTTCCGGCGCAGAACGCATCCTAAAAGTGGCTGAGGGAAATCTACAAGATTTCAATCAGTCACTTTTAGGACAATGATGCGTGACTCAAACCCTGCGCCTGCTTGAAGCAGACGTACGGCTTGACGCAGCATTGGGGAGATAGGGCACCCCAGAGCATTGCTGGAGCTGCGCCATCGCTGCGACGCAACTCCAGCAATGCGCCGCCTTTACGCCACAGATGCATAACGCTTCGGTGACGTTTTGGTAATGTAAATACGGCGCACCATGGGTGGTGGTGGCGTGGCGCACAATTACTGGCTCATCCCTGCTACTTTGCAGGGATGCGCCAGTAATTAAAAATCTGACCCTTAGTGTCTAGCATTACGCAGTTCTTTAAACTACACTCATACATAATTTCTTAGGCCAATGAAATTAACACAAACTCGAAAACAAATAGGCATAGTAGCAACGCTACTGAGATAGAGAGCAGTGCACCTGAAATGCACAGAAGATTTTGAAATATCATTTACCTACAATGTAATCAGCAGCATTATTGCTCTTGGTAAAAAACAATAATGTGCAATATAATAACACACAGAGCAGGAGAAAACAGAGTAGTGAAGAAATAGCTATTACTACTCACCAAGCCCGGGGATCTCGAGGCCAAGCAGGTCGATTAAGTCGCGTTCCCGGTCCAGGAGATCCGGACCAACGGTGGGTGGCCTGGTTTTAGGTGCGCCGGACCCGAGAGTGTTGGTACATGGCCCAGCACACCTTCTCCCACTGCTTCCGGCGCTCCCAGATCCCGTAGCCGCTAGCGATCTTGCCGCCTGCCATGATGGTCCTGGGGAGGCGGCGCTGGACATAAAACACTAGTGCAGCCATCTCCTCCGCGCTAAAGATCTCCCGGGCTGTGACTGTCTCCCCCCTCAAACGCCCGCACGGGAGCCGGCACGGGGTGCGGGACCCTTCCCCTTCTCAGGCTGCTTCCCGGCTCCCTTTACCATGGTCTGGGCAGAAATTAAGGTAAATAATAAAGAAGAAATAGAATAGGGAAGAAGAAAAGAAAAGAGTTTAAAAAAGTAGTTTAAAATTAACCAAAAGTAGCAGAAAACACAAAAATATAGAGCTAGAAAAATAGAGGGATAGATAATAAGTAAAATAGATCCAAAAAAACTTCAAACAAGCAAAGGATGGCAGAGATTGACAGAGGATACAGAAAGCATGCCCAGAACCATTGCAATGAATGAAAAACAAGATGGCCGCGCCCGTTCACGACCGCGTGGGTAAGTTCGCGCGAGATTTTCCTCGCGTACATGCGAACTTGTACCAGTGAGCCGCACACTTTGCGAGATTACACAGAGCGCCCGGAAACGGAAATACGTCACGCAAACAAGATGGCTGCGCACGTGAACGACCGTGAGGGTAACTTCGCGCCGTTGCGCCACAAGCGGCTCGCTAAAACGCACAAAACCTTGCGAACTAACACGCCGCAAAAAAACAAATCGCATATTCGCACGAATTTGCGACTTCCGAATTCGATCTCGCGCAAATTTGCGCCCCGCGAATCCTGCGAAATTGCAGAAAAACGATTTTTGCAAAACTGAAAGCACTCAGCAGGTGTAAAAGTTCAACCTCATCATTATTAACCATTCCCTGTAGTGCTTCCTGAGGGCCCCCTCCAGAGTTTAGTTGCCTACTTACAACTATTCTATGACCCTGCTCTGACCCTCACAGCAGGCTCAGAGAATAGCTACAAGTAGGCCACAAAGGTCCTGTGAAAAAAAATTGCACTGCAACAGAAAGCAATTACAGGTAAGGAAGCAGGTGCCAGACTCAGTGACACATTAATCAACCCCAAATTAATTCATGTCAGTTGAAGCAGGGCAGGTGTGCTTTTCCCCGCATAATCTACAGTGATGAACCAGAGGGTGGCAGTGATGTACCAGAGGGTGACATGGGTGAACCAGAGGGTGGCAGTGGTGAAACAGAGGGTGCTGTGATGAACCAGACGTAGAAACAACATAGTCGCGACCTTTGCGACCCGACAAGTAAGTTCGCGTTTGCGAACTGGTACAAAACCCTTGCGAACAGGCAGAAACCCTTGCGAACACAAAAAAAAGAAAAAATCCGCAAATTCGCGGGAGTTCGCAGATTTTGCGGATTGCGAATTCATGAATATGCAAATTTGCGAGCGGCAAATTCGCAAAATTCGCTCATATTTGGCAGTCGGCGATCTCCTCCCCCAAGGAGGTCGTGATTCCGGCACGACTCAGATTAGTTCAACTCAAAATATTACACAGAGTATATGTCAAGGGTCCCCGTCTGGTTCGCATGGGCTTTTCTGAAGAGGGTCTGTGCCAACGGGGTTGCGGGCAGCTGGGTACGTTTCTCCACATTAACTGGGAATGCAGGGAAGTTGCTGTTTACTGGAGGAGGGTTCACAAGGGTATTCAGGAAGTCACGGGGGTGGCTCTCTTGCCAGAAGCCAGGCGCTGCTTGCTAAATGTCTGGGAGCCCACCGACCATAACGTTGCTCAAACTCAATGGGTGACCCTAGGGGCTATGATCGCCAAACATAATATCGCACAGTTATGGGGATCCCAGAGGCCCCCTACCCTCGAGGTGTGGATGGAAATCATGGATTGGTGCATGTTTAGGGAAAAAACTGTATACCTGGCTAGGGGTCATCCCCGGAAGTGGCACAAAATATGGGGTCCTTGGAACCGATATAGAGGTGACATATGTGTACCACCAGCGATGCCTACCCTTGATGTCCCGCTTTCCCCCTGACCCCGCATTACTTCTTGATTGCTTTAAGGTTTTTGATGCTCCCTCCTCTCCTCCCCCTATCAATGTGTCAATTATTCCATTGTTGATATAATGATGTACCGCCTTTGCACAGTCTATGCACTTCATGTAATATGTTGCTGCCTTGCTTGTTTTTTCTAATAAAAAGAAATATTAAAAAAAAAACCAAAAAAAAAAAACCATGGCAGATGCTGGTGGAGGGCTACATGATTTTTACTGACTGTGAACCAGCCACAACTGCAGGTCTTAGGAGAGTTTCAGGGGTATGTAAATCCCATACGCCAGTTTACGTAAGTGATGTGCCCACTGAAAGAAGCCACACTACAAAAGTGCTCATATGTGCCAACTCACAGGAGGATCAAGCAGAATGCAGCAGGCCTGAAGACTTAGGAATGGAAAAACTGTCAGGACTTGAAGATAAACCCTTAATCCTAAGGCAAGTTTGTGCTTCCTATCTAACCATTTTGCACAAAACCAAAAGGATAAAAAGTGTACAATTTCAGAACCAAAGGCTAAGGCTCCGTCATAAGATAGGACTTACAGGTAGATTCATCATCGGCATGTTTTGCGAGTCTGTAATAGCGATTATTAAGGAATCGCTATTACAGACTCGCAAAACGGGATTCATGTAGAAATCGCAATATTTATTGCGATTCCTACAGCTTCCTTATTTGCGATTAGCTAATTGCTAGTCGCAAATAAGGAATAACTCCCCATTCATTCCTATGCGCCTAAAGGCCCATAGGAATGAATGGGAAGACATATCAATGTGCGAATCGCTATTAGCGATTCGCATTTTGATTTTGCGATTTCAAGGGTGCAGGGGTGTCCAAAGGACACCCTGTTGCACCCCTGAAATGATATGGGATGCTGGTGTTACGCACACACATGTCCCAAGGACATGTGTGTGTGTAACATACAACTTAGAAAAATGCACTTAAGTGCATTTTTCTAAGTTTTCGCTATTTACCACGAGGTTTGACTTTGCGGTAAATAGCGGCCCCGGATTGCAAATCCGCAATTTTAAAATGGTTCATGCATAGCATATAAGGAATCGCAAATTGCGATTCCTTATATGCTATCGCAATTTGAGAATTCGCAATTATTTGCGAATTCTTATATTGCGAGAGCATGAACCATTGATGAATCCCAAATGCAATTTTTGCGGGCGCAAACGGCCGATTTTTGAGATTCGCACTGTTTGCGCTCGCAAAAATGCTTGATGAATCTACCTGATTAAGATCTCAAGTACCCACCTTTTCTGACCGACATGGGAGTGGATCAAAAGGCATTTGGTGTGACCATGAGGCTCTTTGGAATTGGATGTACAGAAGATTCTGGCCTATGGAGAACAGGTAGCCTTGCAATAGTGAAAAACAAAAATGGCTGTAATTCACTATTAGGACATGCCACACATACCAGGGCATGTCATACCTTATACTTACAATGCACCCTGCCCTTGGGCCTACCATAGGGGTGTCTGATATGAAGAAAAGGGAAGGTTTGGGGACTGGCAAGTGGGTGCACTTGCCCAGTCAACATGGCAGTACCAGACTACACACAGGCTCTGCAATGGCAGGCCTTAGACACATTTTGCAAGGCTGCTTCTGTGGGTGGCACAACCAGTGCTGCAAGCCCATCAGCAGCATTTGGTTTTACAAGCCCGGGGCACACTCAGTGCACTGTACTAGGGTCTGATAAGTAAACCAAACAAGCCAATCATGGAATAACTAATCCATACATCAATTTACAATAGGGAGAACATATGCACTTTAGCACTGATCAGCAGTGGTAAAGTGCCCAGAGTCATAAAACAGTCAGCAACAGGTCAGAAGAAATAGAGGAGGAAGGCAAAAAGTTCAGGGATGACCCTGCAAAAAGGGCCAAGTCCAACAAATGGCAAGTAGTCTAACTTCATCAAATTCTGGATTACATCAGGAATAAAATGCAACTACTGTGCTTTAGTAATACTTCAAATTAATTTTTAACATTGATATGAGGTGAGTTGAACAGTATAATAGCCTCAACTACAAAGCCCAACTGAAAATAAAAGAATTGGGTTGTATAATCTGTACACTGACTTGACATTGCTAATCTCTAACAGTGTAACACAACCACACTAGTAGAATATGTACCTGTTAGAACTGGGGGTCTCTCGTTGGCAATGGTTTGCACCTTTGTACAAATAGGGTCCCTTGTTTTCAGTCAGGGTAAGGGGGCTACACACCTAAAATAACACCTGCTCAACCCTGTGGGAGCTTGGCACGAGCAGGAAGGCTAATCTCAGAGGCAATGTGTAAAGCATTTGTGAACACATACAGTAATACAGTGAAAATACCACAGATGGACACCACACAAGTTTTATAGAAATAAGTATTCTTTATATAGACACAAGACCCAAACGACAAAAATCCACACTACAGTATTAACCCCTTCGGTGCTCAGGATGGCCCGGCCGTCATGCGTCACGGTGGGCATGTGCTAACGACAGCCGAGGGCCGTCCAAACTCTGCCCAATCTCTATTTCGCCTGCACACCGTGGAAATTCAGCCAGCGCACAAGGGGTTAAGATATGACTTTTGGTTGGTAGAAATAGCTTGGTTCAAAGATGATGGTAAATGCAACACGTTTCTCACAAAGTACCTTTGGATGTGTCACGCAAGATAAAGAAAAGGTTTGCAGGGAGAACGATGCGTCAGTTCCTTGCTTCGGGGGAGGCGATGCGTCTGTTCCTCAGGGATTGCGCAAAGTAGGTGATGCGTCTGTTCCTTACCAGAGAGGAGGTGATGCATCGATCTCGTGTTGCGTTCCGGTTGTGATGCGACAAGATGGCGCCTTGATGCGATGAGACGATCCGGTGCGATGCGACAAGATGCATCTTTGATTCGATGTAACGACTTGAAGGTGATGCATGCAAGCCCGATGGCTGTGCGGCGACTCTGGAACTTTTAAGCAGTGACATGCCCTGCGACGAGCTTCTCCGATGATGCGAAAGCGACCCTTAAGGTGTCGACACGCTTCTTCGGTGATGCAATGACAAACAGCTGCAACAGAGACACACTTCTCCAGTGATGCGACGGCAACCCTTGCATTGGCGAAACGCTTCTCCAATGATACGACGATGGAAGGGCGAGATTTTGATCAATACCTTATCACTAGCGATCTAAAACCCCGGTCTGGTCGACTGAACCTTTATTGCCTGTCATTGAGGGAAGAAAGTGCATCTCTTACCAAGTTAGTTCTCCCAATAAAGGACTCTGCTTCAAAGGATCACAAACAACTTCTAGCTTTCAAAGGTTTATTATAAAGTCAGGATAAGTTGCAGGTACAAGCATCTCAAAATGAGATTCACCAGATACACGGGCCCAACTACGTACATGTGTTCTCTGAAAGCCCTCAGACGAACAACGGAAACTACCAATACCAGTTCTAAAAACAATAGTGCTATTAGCATAGACACATATTGAAATCTATCAGTCATTTACAGCCGGAGATAAAATACAGGTTAGGCTGACCCTACCCTGCTCTAGATGGTATCCCTACTTAACCAGGTCTCAACCTATCAAAAGGTGTCAGCAGTGAATGACTCCCAAGGGAAGCCACCCACTCTCAAACTCTTGGTGAAAACCTATAGTTCTCCAATCATGACCCCTCTCTGCCTACCCATCCGCTCTCTAAAGGGTCCTCAGGCTTCTGCTCTAACTCCACCCAGGGGTGCTGTCCCTAATACAAAAATCCAACAACATTTAGGACGCCCCTCGTGAGACGCCCCTCACGTGGTGTAGCTTCTGGCTTTTTCCATGATGAGGCCTTGTGGTTAGAGTCGACCTTGCTTCTCAGACTCTTCTCCGGCCCGCTGATACCCCTTAAACATTCCGGAACCCTCCTCCATGTCTGGTCCATTTCTTGAACAAGCTTCTATTCATTTTATTAATAATTGAATACCCCCTTTTCTCTTCCAGACAGACATTTGCAGCCAAATCCCAATTCTCATGGTCTTCCAACCGCGTTGCAACATTCCCCGGCCCAGACTAATATGTGTAAATCAACGTTAAAGCTTTCCAGCTCTACAACATTTTTATAGTATTCAACTTCTTCTTTAATTATTAGCATGTTAATACTCTTATTCTACTGATTCGGTAAACACATCTATAAATCAAGGCCTACTCATTATTACTAAACATTAGTGCAATCCATATTGTGAAATTTAATCACCTTCCCCCTCCCTCCTAGCTCTGGCCCTGAGGCCTACCACGTTCAACGTTTCCGTATGCCATCTTACATTTTAGCAGCTACACAACATGGATTCAGGAATAATCACGTTTAATAAAATCGTATTGCTTCACACATTTCTGTATTAGTTCCACTTCTACTTAAATTTCTATATTAACTACACATTTCAGAATATAACTATGGATACTATCAGCACTCATGGCATTTCTCTTCATGACTTGTGCTTACTACGTGTAAGTGTGATGCATTTCTACATTTTGGTCAGTTTGCGCTCTCTCAGTTCCCCCCTTTGATGACCTCTCGGGGTCATCATTAATATTAAACTGCAGTGATTGCTAGCATAACTCGTTTCTGTGTTTCCAGAGCCCTCAGACTCCGGTACTGACTATCTTGTATGGCAGCCAATCTCTGCAGCTGTTTTCTCTGAGCCCTCGCTGACCTTCTTGCTCTGTACCATTTGAATACCCTCACCAAACCCCATAACACGATCCCACAGATCAATATTATGATGATAGGTTTTAGTATTTTCCACACAAAGCTTTTGCCTAAGGTGGTGAGCCAACCTCCAGCTTCACTTATTCCTTGGCCCACCTTTTCCCAGACATTTTCTCTGCTCAGGTCTTCGATCTCTTTGTGAATATCAGTTATGTTCCTAATAACTTTTTCAAGGGGCTTCGAATTGTCTGGAATGTAAGTGCAACATTCCTGGACCTTCAAAGCCTTACAGACTCCGCCCTCTTTTGCTAATAGGACATCTAATGCAAGACGGTTCTGGAGAACCATAGCCCTTATCGATTGCATCTCTCCTTCTACCAGCATTAAGGACTGAGCAGTGCTGGCAGACAACCTGTCTACGACTGTTGCTAGTCGTCTAATTTTAACATCATTAAGAATTAATCCCAGAAGAGGGAACACAGCCCCAAAGACATCTCCAACCATTTCTACACCTCCTACATCTCTCCTTCCCCTCGATGATGTCTTGCCCTCGATGATCTCTAAGTCTTGGGCATGATATATTTTAGGGAAGATAATTGCCAAGTAACATGAGCCATACCAATTATCAGGTAGCCTCACGTAGGCATTTCTTCCACATACGAAATATACATTTGGAATCACTTGCATTCCCTTCAGGAAGTCCTTGGTGTAGTACTCTAAATTGAAAGCATGTTCACAGCTAACTTCTCCCACGTATACATTTTCATAATACGTTTTGGCTCTATGAAGACATAACTTTCCTCTCTGCGTTCTATCTAAAGCTATTGGACCACTACTACCCTTTCTCTTGTGCGCCTTTTCTTCCTCGGTCCAATCTGTTTTCCATTGTCCTGATTTTTTCAAAATCTTTTGTCTCCTATTCCGATCATCCACCTGCCCTATGAACTTTTTCTCGACTTCTGACACCTTGCATGTCAGGTTATTTCTGCGGGCATGTGAAGTATCTAAAGTAATCCAAGGAATGAAAAACTTTGCCAACCTGTCTTCACTCTTCCAGTAGTCCCATTTATTCATTTGTTTATAATTTGGGACTTCTGGTAACACTGCATCATAATTGGAGAAATAGTATTCAAAACTATCTCTCCCATAAAATATACTAAGCAACAAGCTGCATGTAATGCCATATGTCAGCGGGAGGTGATGATATCGAATGCCTTCATCTACAGACGCCGGCAACTGCATGCAGACGTAACAGTCCTTGACCTCCATGGCATCCACGTATTCATATAATAATTTAGCATAAGCATTTGACCTAAAGTCACCTTGGGACTCATCCACGTGTAACCTGCGGGCTTCTGCAGCTAATAACGCTTTTTCTTGTGTGTTTTCCCCTTTCTCACCAGCAACGGTGGGTGTAAGCGCCTCTACAGATGTCACATCAGTTACCTTTGCCTCTTCCTCATGTCCCTTTACATAAGAGACTGTTACTACTAAAGCTATTAATATTATTACTCCTACTATTAGTGTACCTATTATACATTTCGCTCTGCGGTTCTGGGTACCGGCCTCCATTTCGTCAGATAGTGTGGCTCTCTCGTAACTCAGCACAAAGTTCCTTTCTTTTTTCGTTCCTTTACAGTCTCTTTACTCCTTTTGTCTTGAGAACCACGCAACTGGAAGCTGACAACCCTTTCCGCAAAAGTTCTTTTTAGTTCAAATACAGACAACCCTAGCCCTTCTCCATCAACTCAGGGAAAGTCCCTAAGATTCTCTGCTTCCTAGGCGCTAGGTAATCTTCTTTTCTTCACGCTTATTTACAAAGTCTTTTAAGCATCCACTATCAGGCGCTCGCCTGCAGCTTCGATAGCAAAATTCAATATTTCCATACGAAGATTGTGCTCTTCTGGGGCTGATATCTTTGTACCAAAATCGGGGAATTGCAATTCTGTGAGAAACATGTGCTTTAACTTGCTGAGGCGGGGAGGTCGGGGGAGCATGAATGTCAGTGACCCTTCTTGTTCGACTCCGGGTACTAACAGTTGTATCTCCACTGTTACGATGGGCTCAGAACTGGACACTACCACCGCTCGGATCCTCCCTGTCACTGGTTTCGAAGCCATCTGTCGCCAGATATGTCCACTCAGGGGTGGAGTATCTTCTGTTAGGCACACGCACTCTTCTTGACCTCCTCAACTCCGGTGCTCCAGCGCCCTGAGCACCTTCTTCTGGGTCTGAGTCTTCTGATATCGGAGGAAGGGTTCTCTCCGGAGTTGACCTTAGGCTAGAGCTCCTTCTTTGCGGCCAATCAGCTTCTCCACGTACCCTTCTACTCCGTCTTCTTCTTGTTTTTTCACGCTCTCTGTCAGACCTGTCAGCGTCTGACTCGTACTCCCAGCTACCTTCTCCTTCAGTAGCGTCGTCTGTCTCGCTGCTGTACTGACCGTCCTCAGCTTGGTCAGACTCGTTCCTCGCTTCCGCTGGCACCTCTACAGCTTGGCTAGCCCCCTCTATGGCTTCTCGGTCCGCTGCTGGACGTCTATCCGAGAGAGGAGCTGTTTCTTCCAGAGGTGCTGGAACCCTCCGCGTGTGCGACGCGTGGATCCAGTTGGGCAGGCCTCCCACCTTCACTGCCGTGTTTGTGGTCAGGATGATCTGGAAGGGCCCACGCCAACGAACATCCAAGCAGCTGCTTCTCACGTGTTTTTTCACCAGGACCCAGTCCCCAGGAAGCAAGTCATGACACGGGTCCTGGCACGATGGTACCTCGGCAGCCTGCACCTGAAGGGACACAGAATGAATGGCGTCAGACAGCCCCTTACAATAGTCCAGGATCATATCATCTGTGATGCTAATCAGTGCAGCAGTTGGGACAGAAGGTAACCTCATTGCTCTTCCCATCAACACCTCATGAGGAGACAAACCCGTTCTCCTATCCGGGGTACTACGGAGGCTCATAAGGACCAATGGCAACGCATCAGGCCAACTCAAGGATGTTGATGAACACACCTTTGCAATTCTGGCCTTGATGGTGCCATTTATTTGCTCCACAATTCCTGAAGCTTCTGGTCGATAACTGCAATGTAGTTTCTGATCTATGTTCAAAGCTGCACAAATCATTTTCACAAGCGAGCTGTTGAAATGCGTTCCCCTATCTGATTCCAAAGAGGCCGGCACCCCGAAGCGCGGGATAAGCTCCCTAAGCAGTATCTTAGCTACTGTGAGGGTGTCGCACCTGCGTGTAGGATATGCCTCAACCCATCTGGAGAAAACGCAGACAACCACCAGGATATAACGGAGGCGGCTGCACCTTGGCATTTCGATAAAATCTATCTGCATTCGATTGAATGGACCTCCTGACCTCCCTATGTGGCTCAGTGCAACTGGTGTCTTTTTCCCTACATTCAACTGCTGGCACGTCACACAACGCTGGCACACTGCTTCGGCTGCTACTCTGAACTTGGGGTTGTACCAGGTCTGTCTAAACACTCTCAGCATAGCATCTCTTCCTAAGTGGACAGGACCATGTATGTGTCGGGCCATTGGGCTCACCATCTCATTGGGCAACACTGCTCTGCCATCTGCTGAGACCCAGAAATGGGCCTCACCCATCACACATCCTGCCTTTTGCCATGTTTCTCTTTCACAGTCAGGAGCATTCTCTTGCATCTCCTTCAGTTCGTCCCAAGTATCAACAGTTTCCAATATCATAGCTAATTCAGTCCTTACATTTATTCCACCCACTTCCACCTCTGTGAAAGAGTACCCTGTTTCCGCGCAATACCGCGCGACTTCGTCGGCATATCTATTGCCTTGTGACACGAAGTCCATATTTCTGGTATGTGCGGTACACTTCACAACTGCGATACCTGCTGGACATTGCAACGCCTCTAACAACAGGCGCACAAACTCTCCATTGCGAATGGGAGAGCCTGAAGAGGTCATGAAACCTCTTTGAGACCACAACTGCCCGTAATCATGAACTACCCCGTAACCATATTGACTGTCAGTGTATATGGTGACTCGGATTTGATTGCTTGCCAGGCAGGCACGCGTCAGGGCAATAATCTCGGCTACCTGAGCGGAGTGTACTCCTTCCAGGCATCCAGCTTCCACTACTCCAGTAATTGTACAAACAGCGTAAGCTGCTCTCAACTGCCCAACTTCGTCTCTTACACATGAGCCATCGACAAAGAAAATTTCATCTGGGTCGGTCAGTGGCTCATCTACGATGTCGGGTCTTGGTTTGGTGCATAGTTCAGTCACATCGAGGCAGTCATGGTCTGTACATTCATCATCATCCTCAATATCGTTTGGAAGTGGCATCAAGGTAGCAGGATTTAAAACAGAGCATCTCCTGAGGGTCACGTTCTCTGCAGCAAGGATGACTTGCTCATAGCGCGTGAGCCTGCTATTCGTCAGATGCTGGGTTTTGGTCCTGGTCATCAACAATTCAACAGAGTGGGGCACATGCACCTCTAACGGGTGCCCCATGACGATATTTTCACACCTCTCAATGCTGACACCTGTTGCGGCAACGGATTTGAGACATCCGGGCAACGCTGCGGCTACTGGATCTAAAGTAGCCGAGAAATACGCGACTGGTCTACGGGCATTCCCATGGATTTGGACTAACACAGACAGCGCGCATCCCTCTCTCTCACAGCAGTAGAGCAAGAATGGTTTATCGTAATCTGGCATTCCCAGAGCCGGAGCACGACACAAGTCCTCTCTCAGCTGCAGGAACGCCATCAAACAGTCTTTGTCCCATGGTACCGGATCACTCACCTCCTTGTGCGTCAGTTTTTGCAAGGGCTTTGCTTTCAGTGAAAAGTTTGCAATCCACTGTCGGCAATATCCCACCATTCCTAGAAACATCCTGACTTCTCTCTGCGTTTTAGGCGCATTCATCTTCATGATGGCCTCTATCCTGTCTGGTGACACTTTTCGTTTACCTTTCTCAATTCTGTGTCCCAAGTACTGTACCTCTGTCAGGCAGTACTGTAATTTTCCCGGGGACACCTTATGCCCATTTTCAGCTAGGTGGTTTAACAATGCAATAGAGTCTTCCCTGCAAGCTTCTTCTGTTTCTGACGCCACAAGAAGGTCGTCTATGTACTGGACCAGAACTGACCTCTGGGGCAGCACTAGACTTTCAAGATTTCTCTTCAGGAGCTGGTTGAAGATCGATGGGCTCTCTGTATACCCCTGAGGAATACGACACCATGTTAGGACGCGACCTTCCAGCTTAAATGCGAAAAGAAAATGGCTTTCTTCGTCCAAAGGGATCGAAAAGAAAGCCTGGCAAAGATCAATTACAGTGAACCATTCTGCTTGGAACGGTATCTGAAACAGTATCACTGATGGATTCGGTACCACTGGACAACACGAAACGACTATGTTATTAATCTTTCTGAGGTCCTGCACTATCCGAAATTTCCCATTTGGTTTCTGCAAACCCATAATCGGGGAGTTACATGGACTACCCACGATTTCCTTCAGTATTCCCTGCTTAATCATGGACTCAATCACGGGTTTTATGCCTGCAATCGTTTCTGGAGTCAATTTATACTGAGGTGTTCTTGGAAACTCAGCATGAGGTTTCACTACAATTTTCACTGGGTCCACCCCTTTCACCAACCCAATCTCTTCCCCAGTGAAATCCCACACTTCTGGAGCAACTGTCTCTCTCAAATCCCAGGGGAGCTCGTCTACTGTCAGAGTGGGATACAACTCCACACATATTCTGGAATTTGCGACTTTAAAGTCTGCATCATCATCATTAGTCAGTACCTCCACTCCTTGCGGGGTACAGTATATAGTGCAGTTCAATTTGCACAAAAGGTCTCTTCCTAGCAGACATACAGGACTAGAATCACAAACCACAAACTGATGTTCATCACTGTACTTCCCTATTTTCACCTGCACGGGTTCAGTCAGAGGACTGGTCATTCTCTTGTTAGCGACCCCCACCACTTGTATGGTCTCTCCAGACATGGGCAGGCCTGGCACTGCGGCCGACCTGATCGTGGATCGAGTGGCTCCTGTGTCCACTAGAAATGTCGTGGGGAACCCTGCCACTTCAGCCTCAACATAGGGTCCCCTCTGGTCTACCTCCAGGGCTGCCCCAAGGGTGCAGTCATCCCTTTCCACTCTCTGTCCAGTTAGTGGGTCCACATAATAGCATTCCTCTCCTCCGACAAACAGGGGCATCTGTCTATACGTCTTACCCATGGTCCCTACTCTGGGTGGCTGCGGGAACTGAGCTCGGGGAGGTGCCCCCCCCGCTTTGAGCACCTTTCCCTGGTATTGCGTTACCCCTCTTGTAGGCGCACTCTGGGTCTCTTCCTCTTCTACCTCTTGGTCTCCTATCTCAACATTATAGGGACACTCGCGTTTCCAATGTCCCACCTCGTTACACTGGTGGCACCTAGTTGTTTTCTTTAAGGCAGCTATATCTATCCTGGGTCTAAAGGTGGAGTTCTCCTCATTGCCCTTGTTCTGGCTGTATTGTTTCTTTCCTCCAGTACCTGTTCCTGGTTGCTGTTGCTGCTGTCCCCCCTTCCCTGCTGCCTGCATCTGTACCACCATCAGTTTCTCCTTTAGTTTCTTAGCCTTGGAGTCTATCTCATCACAGCAGTACCTGGCATACCTCAGTATTTCGTCTAGGGGTTTATTTTGCCAACAGATCAAGTGTTGCTGTATCATTAAACTAATATCCGGTCTCAGCCCCAAAACGAATTTGGACACAAATTGCCCTATGTCCTTCGGATCCATGACATCCAGACCGCTATACTGTTTAAACGCCTTCAGCAATCTCTCGTAGTATTCGTGAACTGTCTCTTTGGGTTCCTGTCTTGTTCGGTCAATTTTTACCCAATCTATGTCCTGCATTGGCACTTTATCTTTCAGCCAAGTCAATACTCTCTCGAACTTTGCCATCACACTCTCGGACGGCCCATTAGTCCTAGCATCTCTCTCTGGCTCTATGGTGGGCCACTCAGCGCTAACCTTGCATGCGGTCCACAAATCCCCTGGCACTACTATGTCAAACAGCGTGTTCAAATCTATCCATAGGACCTTTGAGATTTTTACGAATCTCTCAACTTGCTTATACCACTCCACTGGGTTTTCCCGCAGTTTGGGGAAAGAGGTGGTAAAAGCAGCTAAATCCCCCCTACTCCAAGGGACGTGGACATAGGTCCCATTTGCGACTTCCCTCAAAGGGTATGTCTCTACTCCCTGCTGTCCTCCTGGTGTCATCCCAAGTGTGCTTCTCCTGACGGTCCCTCTCTTGGACCACCTCTCTTCCCACTTATCTAGGGCCCTCCATGTCCTTATTCCAGTGATCAGTTCCCTTATGTGTGTTTTCAATCCGATGGTTCTCCTCTCATCTAGATCTCGGTCTGTGTAATGTAGCCTGTGGTTGCCCTGTAATGCTTTGGTCCTTGACAGGTCTACCATATATTTGCCTGCTAGTTCGACTAATTTCTCATGGATTGCTCTCGCCTTTCGAGTTACGTCCTTTGCCAGGAACAGAATTTCATCCTGCTCATACATGTCCATTCTTTCTAAGGGCAGGGTACCGTCTACCATGTCATCCAGATCTGACTTTAAGCTGGAGACATCGAGTCTTTTGGCTTTTATTTCTGCTCGCAATAACTCCTTCGAGGGAGGTTCACAGGTATCTCTCCCATCCCAACTCCGGGCCCTACGTTTGGGTTCGGGAGAGTTGGGGAGTGCTCTCTCTTGTTCCCATCTCTCCAGATCCCATGCTCGGCCATCCGATCTTGGAAGGTGATGGAACACGGGCCTGTTACCCCCTATCTTACTTTGTCCATTCTCTCCTCTCTTCTCACAGTAGGACTCTCTGTTATCCTCCCTTCGGTCTCCATTCTCTCTTGGCCTCGTATCACTTAGTATCTGATACGATCCTTCCTGGTTTCCCATATTCCCTGGGCTGCGCTCATGTCCGTCGTCACAGGGACTATGGTGCGGCCTCTCGCAACTCCCACTCTGTTCTCTCCTGCCGGGCCCACAGTGGATACACTTAAAGCTGTCCCTGTACTCCCGAGCCCTCCTGTCTTCTTCACTATGTATTGGGCGAGACACCCCCCCGTTCTCTGGGCCCCCATTTTCCAGGTCTGATCTACCTCCACTCCGGGCCCAATGGGTGACTCTTCTACTGTCCTTCTCCCTCCCGTCCCACTCCGGACTGCTCTCTCCAGCCCCGCAGTGAGTCCGGGCTCTGCTGTCCTGACTTTCCCTTTCAGCTTCCGCCGCTATGATGCTCTTGTGAGCCTCAACTGCCTCATCCCATTTCTTCATGTACTCGTTTAACTCTTGAAAGGATTTCCGTCCTGGTCCCCTCATATCCTCTGGCCATCTAATGTCCCCCAGATCTCCTGTTGTGTGTACTGGGGTGCTCCAATCTCTTGGTATCGGCAACTGACTTGGGGAGTTGATCGTATCTTTCCTCCTTGCCATCTCTGCTCTTTCTCTGTCCCTCCGTACCCGTTCTTCCCCTCTAGCCCTGTCTGGGTCATATACCGATACTATAGGACCTATGGTAACAGGTACCTGTAGTGCATCAGGTAATGCGTAGGATGTGGCACACTCCGTTTCTGGCGCTCTTTGCACCACAAACCTCCCGACCACCTGTTGCACTTGGCTAGGCTGGGACAGTTCTTTCTTTGCAGCGGGATCCCAATTGAGACTGGGAAGCGGCCCATGCTCTCCTGCATTGCCCCCCCCCTTCTTTCCATTCTCGACATCTCCCCCTGCTCTGTTATACGGAGGTGGCCTGTCTGTCAATAATCTGTTTATCAGGCTGTCCTCTGTCTCGCTCTCGTCATCCTCTTCTAGGGGGCTTTTGTTCCCGGGCATCTCTAACACTGGATATAATTTATTAACTTCCATGTTATGCACCCTCCATCTTTTAGCATCCTCATCCCACTTGGCATCCTGTACTGCCCTTACCGAACGTTTCACTCTTTCTTGCCGTCTATTCATGTTCTTTTCATGCGCTGCCCTAATCCATGCATTAAGGGCTTCAAACTGAGTTGGTCTAGGCAAGGGTCTCGTAGAGGTCATAATTGCTTTTAATCTGTGTAGCACCTCTAATCTGAACGTCCCGTACTTCGGGAACGTGAGTTCCTCATTTCCATCTGTCATCTTACTCCACTCTGAGATCCACAGAATCGTGTGCAGCCCAACATTTGTCCCCATGTAACGAGCTGGCGTACCCTCCGGCGGGGCTTCTTCCCCTTCATACGATCCCCTGCGTTCTCTTTTAAACAGCGCTCTTAACCATTTAAAACACTTCATAATTATGCGCAAGATTTCCAGCTTGAATACTTTATTTACTTCCTGATGTCAATCCACCAATCTTAGCGCGGCTTTGCTAGCTGGCCTATCGCAGCGCGGTCTTTCACCGGCCGGCCAATCCCAGCGCGGCACTTTCTGACGTCACTAGTCTCCACTTCGCAGCAGCACCCCTCCTTTCTCAGCTCTCCTCGCGGTCATGCATGCGTCCCATTCATACACCGAAAAATGACTACTTCCGACCAAGCGGTCACTTCCCTCGACTGTACGTCCACAGTCTATTTGTAATTGTCAACCCAACTGACGAGATGTCTATCGTCCCTCTGATAGGTTCTTTACACACCCAGTAACTTCCGGCCAGCGTCCGTTACTCACGCACTCACTCTTACGTTCCCCCTATCTGGTCCTTCGGGTGATCACTGGTACCTCATGACCCCCTTCACACTGGTTAACAATTACTCTGAGTGTCCGATACACCCGAACCACTTAAGCTCTCCTTGAGCTTAAGATTTCCACCGGTTGCGCGCGCTCACAACCTGTTCCACAGTCTCTCTACAGGCATTCAACTCCGCCAGACATTACAACATAGATACAATACAAAACACCGCAATCTAGCACGCATGACCCTTTATACTCACTCTCGACCGATACTGCTGCTTTTCTGTCTCACGTCATCCGGTCCTTCTTCCGCGGGCGGTTCTTCCGATCATCGGTCTCTAGGGGCCTTGGGGTAATCTAACCTGGCCTAGATCACCTTCCTCAAGAAGGCAACCATCCTCTGCTACCAACTGGAAGGGCGAGATTTTGATCAATACCTTATCACTATCGATCTAAAACCCCGGTCTGGTCGACTGAACCTTTATTGCCTGTCATTGAGGGAAGAAAGTGCATCTCTTACCAAGTTAGTTCTCCCAATAAAGGACTCTGCTTCAAAGGATCACAAACAACTTCTAGCTTTCAAAGGTTTATTATAAAGTCAGGATAAGTTGCAGGTACAAGCATCTCAAAATGAGATTCACCAGATACACGGGCCCAACTACGTACATGTGTTCTCTGAAAGCCCTCAGACGAACAACGGAAACTACCAATACCAGTTCTAAAAACAATAGTGCTATTAGCATAGACACATATTGAAATCTATCAGTCATTTACAGCCGGAGATAAAATACAGGTTAGGCTGACCCTACCCTGCTCTAGATGGTATCCCTACTTAACCAGGTCTCAACCTATCAAAAGGTGTCAGCAGTGAATGACTCCCAAGGGAAGCCACCCACTCTCAAACTCTTGGTGAAAACCTATAGTTCTCCAATCATGACCCCTCTCTGCCTACCCATCCGCTCTCTAAAGGGTCCTCAGGCTTCTGCTCTAACTCCACCCAGGGGTGCTGTCCCTAATACAAAAATCCAACAACATTTAGGACGCCCCTCGTGAGAGGCCCCTCACGTGGTGTAGCTTCTGGCTTTTTCCATGATGAGGCCTTGTGGTTAGAGTCGACCTTGCTTCTCAGACTCTTCTCCGGCCCGCTGATACCCCTTAAACATTCCGGAACCCTCCTCCATGTCTGGTCCATTTCTTGAACAAGCTTCTATTCATTTTATTAATAATTGAATACCCCCTTTTCTCTTCCAGACAGACATTTGCAGCCAAATCCCAATTCTCATGGTCTTCCAACCGCGTTGCAACATTCCCCGGCCCAGACTAATATGTGTAAATCAACGTTAAAGCTTTCCAGCTCTACAACATTTTTATAGTATTCAACTTCTTCTTTAATTATTAGCATGTTAATACTCTTATTCTACTGATTCGGTAAACACATCTATAAATCAAGGCCTACTCATTATTACTAAACATTAGTGCAATCCATATTGTGAAATTTAATCACCTTCCCCCTCCCTCCTAGCTCTGGCCCTGAGGCCTACCACGTTCAACGTTTCCGTATGCCATCTTACATTTTAGCAGCTACACAACATGGATTCAGGAATAATCACGTTTAATAAAATCGTATTGCTTCACACATTTCTGTATTAGTTCCACTTCTACTTAAATTTCTATATTAACTACACATTTCAGAATATAACTATGGATACTATCAGCACTCATGGCATTTCTCTTCATGACTTGTGCTTACTACGTGTAAGTGTGATGCATTTCTACATTTTGGTCAGTTTGCGCTCTCTCAACGACAACAGCTGCGGATGCAATACCCTCCTTCTTGTTGAGTCGCGCTTCCATCTCCCAACAATACGCAGGCTTCTGCAGACAGAATTTCCAGCAAGGAAATTCAGGGGGCAGCTGGTGGGGAAGTCTTGTATACCTGAGACTTCAGCAGGAGGCAAGCGCAGTTCAAACCCTTGGAGATTCTTCTTCAAGATGATGAACGTTCAAATAAAAGTTACTTTCCCCTTTCCTTGGCAATTAAGTAACCACTGCAGGCCAAACCCAGAAAATAGCATACTGGAACAGGGCCAGTCAATTCCTTCAGCTTCTTATGGTTCTTCTCCTTGGCAAAGGTCTGTCTTGATTCCCAGAGGTGATCTAAAATCTTGGGGTCTGGGCCCCAATATTTATACAAGTACATCCTTTGTCCTCTGAAGGCAGAGGGTGCTTGTGCCTGGCCAAAACCAG
This sequence comes from Lissotriton vulgaris, assembly GCF_964263255.1. NCBI lineage: Eukaryota > Metazoa > Chordata > Amphibia > Caudata > Salamandridae > Lissotriton > Lissotriton vulgaris. The sequence continues at coordinate 78,064 of NW_028254162.1, forward strand.
TTCTGTCCAGATTCCTGGCAGGAGGTGGAGACAGCATGGTTGAAAGCAGACCTTGCCCAGGTAGCTGAAAGGAAATCTCATCCCCCTACTCTCTACTCTATGAGTGCTCAGGTTAGTGAAAGGAAATCTCCGCCCCCACTCTCTATGCAGCCAAGGTCCTATTCAGCCCAGCCCTGACTCATCAGACTGCTGGAGCCCAAGCCCTCTGTCACTCACAAACCTGACATGCAATACACAACCTAGCAGAGGCAGGCTGGAAGGTTAGGCAAGAAAATACCTACTTTCTAAAAGTGGTATTTTCAAACACAGAATGTAAAAACCAACTTCACTAAAAGATAAGTTTTAACATTCTGAGTTCAGGCATACTAAATGAGTTTTTCTACCATGTTCACTGAGATACTTGGGATTATAAGATGTTATGATCAAACTGCCCATTCTGGCCTACGCGGACAGGTAGCCTTGCAATAGTGAAAATCAAAATTGGGTGTAATTCACTATCAGGACATGCCACACACACCAGGGCATGTCCTGCCTTTTACTTACAATGCACTCTGCCCTTGGACCTACCTTAGGGGTGGCTAACATGTAGAAAAGGGAAGGTTTAGGGACTGGTAAGTGGGTGCACTTACCAAGTCGACATGGCAGTACTAGACTGCACACAGGCTCTGCAATGGCAGGCCTGAGACACACTTTACAAGCTGCTTCTGCGGGTGGCTGTTAGAAATGGGATTTCTGGTTGGCTAAGGCTTGTGCCAAAGCCAGGGAGAAACCACCACTCTTGTCAGGGCAAGGGAGTTACACGCCAAAGATAACCCCTGCTCACCCCCTTGGTAGCTTGGCACGAGCAGTCAGGCTTATCCCGGAGGCAATGTGTAAAGCATTTGCGCACGCACCCAGCAACAACATCCCAGGCACACCACAAAAGAAACTCCACACAAGGTTATATCAAAAAATAGCCTTTGTATTCTTATAACACATTAGAATAGTAAACACATAACATTCCCATAACGAACTGGCACAGTGGTGCCATTTCGTTATGGGAATGTTTACTTACAGAGCCAGATGGCTCCAACACTCGCCCTTGGGGCATAATTGTTTTCCTGAGCCCTGTGGCTCCCACGTTTGGGGGCACGTTTATTTATAGAGCCTGGGTGGCTTCAACAATGGCATAACAGTTTTAAGAGGGCCAAGAGGGGGTCCAGGCAGTTCCCCTGGGCTAACTAGAGGGAAGGGGCCCAAGTTGGACCCCTTCCCTCTAGTTAGCCCATCGCTAGAGCTACGCGGGCTCTGAAACTAAAGATGCCGCCCTCGGAGCAGGAAACAACTGTGGGGCCTGGAACTGCCCATGGGCCACTCTGGCCCTTCAAATAACAAATGCCCTCATAAATTTGGAGCGCGCTGGCCATTATGGGAAAACGGGCCCCCAGGACCTCGGGCCCCCACGGGGGCCCTTTAAACAATATTGCCACATTGGAGCGGCCCGCTGCTAGACGGGGTTGCTCTGACTCTTGGCCTCTCCCCCTCCCCTCTAGCTGTCTGGACTCACCGGCTCTCTCTGGGGCAGAAACGGTGCTTCCTCTGAGTCTCTGCTTCACCCGGTCCATCTTCTGGGACCGGGGCCTTGCCAGCGCTGCACACGTGGGGCTCTCTCTCAGCGGAGGAGAGCCCTGCCTGGAATCCGGCATTCGGTGCAGCACGTGGGGCTCCCTCAGCTCACGGGAGCCCCGGACACTTCCGACTTCCTCCTCCTTTCATCGGGTGATGCCGTGGGCATGGGGCTTCCCTTGTGAAGCAGAAGTCTCGCCCCACGTCAGGCATCACACTGCCTGACTTCCTGTGGGGCAGATCGGGCCCACTGCGGTGATTCTCTGGTTGTCGACAAAATGAGGGGTGGGCTCCCTCGCAATAAAAAATATACAGAGGGGTAGATGACCGCTTAATTACTAGCACCAAAACTGGGTCAGCACCCGTAACTAACTAAAGATAAGCGGGTGGCACCCACAATTACGGCAAGATGGGGGAATGCCCCACAGGGGGGAGTTCCCTCCCGTAGGGCGAACAGCATCGCGCTGCGCAGCCCACGCTGCTCCTTAACTGGGCAATTTGAGGGAAAATACTGCACCCCTCCTCAGAACCACCAAGCTCGCTGTAGGCATAGAAATAAAGCCCTCACACAGCGCTAGGAGCACAGCACCAAGTCCTAAAAGTCCTTGAAGTCTTTGGGGGAAAAAAGAAATGGAGCACCAAGCTCCCAGCAAAGAGGGCTTCAGGGCAAAAGGGCAAGCAGGGCCCAGGGAGGCCAGGCCTCCTCTGGGCCCCCACCAGCAGCACACCCTGCAGGACCAGCACCCAAAAGCAAGAACATTTTACATGGGGTCACAGCCCCTTCTTATGCCACATTTTCCTTTGTCTACAAGGTGCAGGCAATGGGAGAACTAGCTACAACTGGTTATGGGGAGCTCCTGGGCACTTTGTTTTGCTCAGCTCCTCTCTCCTATTCACAGGACAGGTCAGGGCCATCAGACGCACCAAAGGAGGTGGTTCCAGCATTGTGGAGGGAAGGCACAGCCCTATTCAGGTCCCAGGTGCAACTCCTCCCTCCCATCCACAGGCAGCTCTCCCTATTCACCATCGGGCATACCCATCCTGGCTCCTGCAGCCAACCACATCAGCCAGCCCCTGTCAATCACAAGCCAGACATGCAATTCACATCAGGCAGGCAGACACACTGCACACAGAAATGCGAACTTCTAAAGGTGGCACTTTTCCACTAGTCACAATCAATCTGCGCACCATTGCTCAGCATTTATTCTCACGAGTTCACACATACTAAACTCGCCCCTGCACTCCTCTCACACTGGGAACTCCCAGGGACACACGTATCCCTATGCATACCTATGGGAGGGCAGGCCCATCTCACCACACATACACAGAGAGCGCACGCACTTTACACTGGGCCACAGTGCTAAACTGCACAGAGGCCTAAAATCACCAACACCAGGTTACAGAAACAGGCTAGGAGAACGCAAAATGTTTCGGGGTGAACCTGCCAAAAGGGCCAAGTCCAACAGTGGCACAATCAGTGCTGCAAGCCCACTGGCAGCATTTTGATCTTCAGGCCCTGGGCACACATGGTGCATTATACTTGGGTCTGACAAATAAATCAAATAAGCCAATCATGGAGTCACTAATCCATTACAACAAATTACAATAGGGAGCACTTGCACTGTGGCACTGAATAGCAGTGGCACAGTGCCCAAAGCATGTAAAACAGCGAAAAATGGAAGGGATACTCACGCTAATGGTACCAGTCTAACAGTACCCTATATAAACAGTGTTGACATCATAAGGCTTCCTACTATGAAATTGGACATGGTGTCTGTGGTTTATGAGTGTACCCTTTACTTGTCTAGTGTCATTCTTTAAGAACATTATATTGTGCAGTGTGAGTGTCAGCTTTACACTATGGAACACTGTAAGATTAAGCAAGGGATCGTAAGCTGAGTATGACGCCCATTCTCCTGAAAGTAGCATACTCTATTTAAAAAGATCAGCTACAGGTCTACTCAAAGGATCCTCTGCTGAGCAACATTAACTACTCTCTGGGGCATTCAACTTCGAGGGGCTTTGTAATGCTCGGCATTAGCTCATGTAAAGTTTAAGGGCCTTTACTTCTCGGAAATGCCTTTGTGAATACAGTTTACCTTTGGGATCGGGCCCTTAGTTTTATTATTATGGAGTCCGCATGCAGCCACAGACGAGTACAACTGCGTGAAGTATATCGTATATGATGTTCATGAGCTCTTGTAAGACAAATTAAACTTTTTTAGGAAGGCCTATTTCTGGTACTGTCTGCCGCTGCAAAGGATATGGCTGTGCCCGGCACATTGGCTAGCAATGGAGAAGAGAGCGCGAGAGGTCGCCCAAGTGGGAGAGTGATCTTGTGAAAAAGGAAAGTTGGTGTTTTCATCCTCTCCGGTTTCATCTTGCGAATGACTATTCTTTGTAAATAATAAATAATTCAAATAATCTTTATTTCGGTCAAAGACCTTAAAAGATACAAAATACAAAATACAATCAATAAAAACATCATTACAGCTATGTGAATCTCCATTTGTTACAAAAGTACACAATTTAGATTTCATAAAAGCTAAAAATGATAAAAGAGGATAAAAAGGTGAAGGAGATACGTACAAGTTAAAAATAGTGTACAGGCAGGACACAGATTTCACACAACGGG
>NW_028254163.1:0-59585 GCF_964263255.1 Lissotriton vulgaris
TTTGGACAACTTACAGCCTCCCCAACTTTTATAATAAACTACATTGCTCCCGTTACTTGCCCCCCCCCGGGGGCTAATTAGCACTACAGTGGGCTCCAGGTTTCCTTTTTTTTTTCATTCGATACGCGTATCCTATGCGCATCCTGTGATTTTATTTTTAAATAAAAATTTGGGGGGCCCTTGGGGTCCTTGTAGGACCCCCTGAGCAGGTCTAGGGGGTCAGGGTATTTCTACCCTGCCCCCTTTGCGTCTTTTGTGCACTTGTTTTTCAGTTTTCTTGTGCCTCGATTCTACCAAGACACAAGATGGCTGCCAACACTTCCTGGTTTAGAGTGTTGACAGACAGTTGACAGCCAATTAGCATGCAGCTCATGCTCGTAAGGGTACGTGTATAATCCTCGGATGGTATTTCGTCCATAGATATATCTAGGATTTTACTTTGATTTTCTCAGGAACTACTGCACAGATTTACACCATTTAACAAAAAGCGCCATCTGCGAACCAAACCATACGGATTTCCTATGGAAACTAGGTCCTATCTATAACTACCCAGTAGGTAATTTATATATATATATATATACACACACACACATATATATATATACATATATATATATATATATATATATATTACCTACTGGCGGTCGCCAGTAGGTATATATAGTTAGGATTTTTTCCCTATGGGATTTCTGAAAATTCTATGTCTAATAACTTTGGCGTTTGTGGACGGAATCGGCTGAAATTTTCAGGAAAATGGCACATTTTGTTTCTGAGCAGCTCCTGAAAATTTGGGGGGGGTTCGTCAAGGGGGGGCCGAGAAAAAAGGGGGGTCCCAAAACGCGTTTTTCTCATGTTAATTTCCATAGGGCGGTTGGACTCACTTTTAGCCCGAACGGCTGAATGGATTTCCACGAAACTTGGCAAAATTGTAGGGACTGTTAGCCCGATGTGCCTTTGCTAGGTCTCAATATATGTTCTTCAGTGGATTTTGAGAAATTAACGTTTAAATCAAGATATATATCTGTAACAGCGCTCCGGGCAGCGATCCGGTTCGCGTACTTTTCGCGTTTCGGAACTTTGCGCACGGAAAGCTGATTGGCTTTTCGGTGTCTGTCAACATTCTAAACAGTCCGGTGCGGCCGCCATCTTGTCTCTGGGTAGGATCGAGAGACAAGAGGAGGCCAAAACAAAGGGGGAAATTTCGATAAGGGGGCATAGTAGATCCTCCCTGACCCCCTAGGTTTTATGTGGAGGTTGTAAAAGGTCCCTGCAGGGCAAAAAAAAAAAAAATATATATATTTTTGCGTGGTGAGCGCCTAGTACGCGAACCGGGAAGCGTTCTGGGCAGCGTACTATAAGGATAAAAGAATGATAGACTTTTCTAATACTGTATGTTAATTATTTGTTGTTTTTGTTGTTTTTTTTTTGTTTTCTTTATTTTAAAATTTTTTTTTATTATGATTCTGTTTCATACTTTATTAAACTTTCTAACATTTCATTGTCAGAAATGTCAACATTGAATATAGGGTGTAACTTTATTTCATTTTGAAGCAGGTTGTCCACTGCTTCAACACATTGTAGAAGTTCGTGGTCTCTACTTTCATCCATAAAGTCATCAATTTTGTCTTGGCTGCTCTCCTTCAGTTCAATTGAAAATGTAACTTGTTGTTCGCCTTCCATTTTGCCTGAAATTTTGAATAAAAAAATATATATTAGTAGAGATTGGGTACTGTTGGGATTAATTTTAGATAGGCAGTTTTTATCAGTGAATTTTTCTTTTGGCAGTGTATAGTATCAGAGTGGAAATATGACTATAAAAAAGTGTATGTAATTTAACGAAGAGAAGCCTAATTCCATTCATAACTATAACAGAGAAGTCTATCTAAATCCATAACTACTACAGAGGGATAGTGTATATCTATCAGAAAAAGTCTACCATATCAAGTTATAGTGCACAATATACTTCAGTTTTAAAAATAACAACTTACCTTCAGAAACAAGTTGAAGTCTTAGGTAAGTATTGAAATCTGATGTACAACAAGAAGTGGTAGTCAAAATGGCTGTGTTTTCTTCTCTTCCTTTATATATATTCAGGTATATAACCAATCAAATATCAGGTAATAAAAGTAGAAAATGAAAGTAACATTTTCATTGGTTGTCAATTTGAACACTTCAGATGTGTTTTGTGAAGTAATTTACCTCAAGGTATTTAGAGAGGTCTAATGGCTAAATGGAATTTCAATCAAATTTGTGAAAATGAAAGGGATTGTTATGTAGTATAAGCTAATCTATATTTGGTGAGAGTGTCTCCAGTCCATTTTCTGTGAATTACTTTCCCACCTTTTTTTTGGACCGCTTCCCGGGAAGCGGTTTAGTCCGTGAACTAGAAGCGTAACGGGAGTCCACCATTTTGTGTTTCGGTCGAATTAAGATATAAAATGGAGGTTAAATAATGTTCAGAAAGGGTAGAAGGGGACACGGTACAAGTATTTTGCCCCCCCAGGTTTTCTGAGGGTGGCTGAGGAGGACCATATGTGCGGAGAAAAAACATTTTTGAAATAATTTTGGGCGGTTAGCTTCCAGTTCGCGTACCGGGTAGCGCTCTTTGAGCGTAGTTTGTTGAAAATTACAGAAATAAGTTACAGAAAAGTATTAATTGTGAGTGATCAGATGAAGGGTAGCTCTGAGAAGAACTTTTGGGTTTATGGTACATTTAGGTACTTATAAGTAGGTACCAATGCACAGTCTTAAATTCAGAATGAAAATTCTGTTGCCCTCATCTGAGAAGTGAACTCCATCTCCTCTGTAGATATCTTGCATGTAGTAACGCAAGTTATTATTGTACAGGGAGCCCATCCCATGGTCTCTCATGAAAGCTGAAACAGATTTGTTTACATGCTTCCTCGCTTTCTCAATTTGTGGACCAAATTGGTTGGACCACCTCCATTTCTGTCTTTGGCATATATATTGGAATATACCAAGGCAGTTTGAGGAAAAAGTGCCATTAATTGCTCAAAGGTGTCCTTTAAAAGCATTTCCAGACCTACTCCTGTTAAAGTGCCCAAATCATTACCTCCACAATGCACTATTAACAGGTCAGGTTTTGGCAAATGCATAAAGGTTTTCACCAATGGTATCAATTGGTGACATTTTAATCCTCTTTGGCCCAACCATTTAATTTCCACATCTTGTAAATTGAGGTTGTGTAAATTTCTGTTGTCAGCATACCTTTGAGCCCAGTGGATGTAACTATGTCCAACAATCCAGACCTTAAACATGGTGGGAGAAGGTTGGGCTGCAGTCAGATGAAGTGTGGTAATGAAAGGGCAGTTGAAACAGTAGGAGTTTGTAAAGAAAAAAAACTGTGGATTTCCAATGCTAATGATTAATTAGCAGTGATTGGTGCATTTCCATTTCTGAAAACAGAAAGTTAGGGTGCATGGATGTGTTCTTTGAAAGATGTAATTTGAATGGTCAAGGAAGAAACTTTTAATGAAAGATTGCACTGGATACGCAGGTGCACTGAGAGTTCAGAGTTCAATTGAAACATTGTTGTGTGAATTTGCAAACATGAGAGGTCTTCCAGGAGGTCGTTGCTATGGAAAAAAGGCAGAGAGGGCAGAGGGGGGAAGGGTTTTGATTTGAAAAAAGTGAGGGAAGAGTTATGATTGGCTAATATGAGAGATATGTGAAATGAATATCTGTATTTCTGTGCTTGCAATAGCTGCAGCCTCTGGAGTGCATCCTTTTTCTTCTGCTGAAGACAATTTGGTGTATTTCTGAGACTGTTTTCAAAACTCAAAAAGTATTTGCTAAGGTGAGAAAAGATTTATTTATTTTAGATAGAGAATAGTATGATTTAAGGAGAAAATGATGAAGAAAGCTGTGTTTTAAAACTGTGGCTTTGTCTGTAGTGATATAGAAATAGATTTTGTTACTTTGAGAAATTGTAATTGCATATTCGGTGTAGCATTCTGGTATGCAGTAACTCAAGTTATTGTTGTATATGAAGCCCATTCCATGGTCTCTTATGTAAGCTGAAACAGATATGTTGTTTTTAAAAACCATTTTTGAAATCAATTACATTTCTGGATATGTACTGCTAGAGCTTCATAGGTTGTTTTGGGTCATATTTATAAGGCATTTGAGTGTCTTTGATGTTATTTTTTCCTTTTTAAATGGAAAGCATTCCTCATGGGGCAAGTGTCTTGTAAATACGCTCCCACCTGCGCTTGGCAAATTTAGATTTTGATTATGGGAGTTACATAGCCATGTTAATAATGTCGAAAAAATGGTGCTAGGGCATTCCAGAAAACGCTTTCATGTGTCTCAAGGACATTTTCAGTCATTTCCTCTTGAATGCAGGTATACAATTGATTTATATGCTGTGTTTAAAATCGATTCTTTTCTATGATGTTATTTTTTCCTTTTTAAATGGAAAGCGTTCCTCATGGGGCCCTGAGCAGTTCTTAGTCATGTTATTTAATGGGAGGTGGATAACATGGCTAAGAGCATTTGCTGCATAATGCATGAATATCGTTGACTTTTCAGCGATATTCATGCATTGCGGCCGTTTTTTTTCGCATTTGCGAGCAGTTCTTAGCTATGTTATCCAATGGGAGGTGGATAACATGGCTAAGAGCATTTGCTGGATAATGCATGAATATCGCTGACTTTTCAGCGTGATATTCATCCATTGCGGCCGTTTTTTATCGCATTTGCGATAAACCTTGCTAAGGAGAAAATGATGAAGAAAGCTGTGTTTTTAAACTGTGGCTTTGTCTGTAGTGATATAGAAATAGATTTTGTTACTTTGCGAAATTGTAATTGCATATTCGGTGTAGCATTCTGGCATGCAGTAACACAAGTGTGCTTGGCAAATTTAGATTTTGATTATGGGAGTTACATAGCCATGTTAATAATGTCCAAAAAATAGTGCTGAGGAGTTCTTAGCCATGTTATCCAATGGGAGGTGGATAACATGGTTAAGAGCATTTGCTGGATAATGCATGAATATCGCTGACTTTTCAGCGATATTCATGCATTGTGGCCGTTTTTTATCGCATTTGCGATAAACCTTGCTAATAGCAATGTTTATCTACGATAAAAATCGCAGATGTGCGGCGATAAATTTTGTCTCTAAACAAGTTATCGCTAGTTGTTGGTAATATGCCCCCGGGTTTTTGTTTGCAGGAATCGGGATGCGGGAGAGTAGCACTGAAATCAGTAGTCTGACGCCTGAATCGGGAGGGTTGGCATGTCTTGATTCTCTACAGCTAGGGCCATAAACTACGGGGCATATTATCAAGCCTGTGCACTAAAATTATCGTCGCTTTATCGGCCGAAAACGGCTGATAAAGCGGCGATAATGGGCTTCATAATATGCTCTGTGGAATTCCAATCGAAGCCCATGTTAGATGTAAAGACATCTAACATGGGCTTCGATTGGAATTCCACAGAGCATATTATGAAGCCCATTAACGCCGCTTTATCGGCCGTTTTCGGCCGATAAAGGGACGATAATTTTAGTGCACAGGCTTGATAATATTTCCCTACATTCGCAGGGCTAGGTGATAGGCTGGGACCAGCCTGGCATGTAAAATGGCTGCCGTGCACGACAAAATTGTGGCATTGTAAAAAAGGCAAGTTGGCGCAGACATTGTTTATCAATAAGGATTCATTTATAACAATGGGGCATATTATCAAGCCTGTGCGCTAAAATTATCGCCGCTTTATCGGCCGAAAACGGCCGATAAAGCGGCGATAATGGGCTTGATAATATGCTCTATGGATTTCCAATCGAAGCACATGCTAGATGTGAAGACATCTAAAATGGGCTTCGATTGGAATTCCACAGAGCATATTATCAAGCCCATTATCGCCGCTTTATCGGCCGTTTTCGGCCGATAAAGCGGCGATAATTTTAGCGCACAGGCTTGATAATATGCCCCAAAATATTTTATCGCACTGAGAAATTGGTGGTCAACACTTCCTGATTTCCTTCGAATCGAACGTTAACAGACGTCACGCAGCAAAAAAAAAAAAAAAAGCTCACGCACAGCCGCTGGAACACATGTATTAACATATATGAGACTCCTCAGCCACCCTCAGAAAATATAAGGGATTAGGATACGTCTCCCGCACCTCCTTATACCTAGTAATTTAATTAAAACGAAGCACAAAATGGCGTATTCCCGTACAGTTTGCGGCCCAGTTCGGTGTTTGGGAAGCGCTTCTACCGTGAAAAATATATTTTTTTTATTTTCCCCAGGGGACCCTTTAAAAATCCCAACAACATTCCTAGGGGGTCAACAGGGGTATACCTTGCCCCCTTTCATTAAATTCCCCCTTCGTTTTTCACCTCTTCTTCTCTCTCTATCCTACCGAGAGATAAGATGGCGGCCGCTCCGGACTGTTCAGAATGTTGACAGACACCGGGGACCCAATCAGCTTCGCATTGCAAAGTTCCGTTTCGCAGGTGGGAGCGTATTTACAAGAAACTTGCACCATGAAGAACGCTTTCCATTTAAAAAAGAAAAATAACATCATACACACTCATATGCCTTATAAATATGACCAAAAACAACCTAAGAAGCTTTAGCAGTACATATCCAGAAATGTAATTGATTTCAAATAATGACTTACTTCATTGGTAGGCCTTCACATGTATTATTTCCTTTGTTTTCTTAAGTGAAAATCTTATCTGCAACCATGTGTTGGCCTTACCTCAAATAAACAAAACAGGCGATGGACTGAATGAGGATCAATGATACACTTTCACCCCAGTCAAAAGATCTGGGCCTAAATAAACCTGTAGATAGGCCACACCTTATCGTTATTCTGAATTAACCATTTAAAATATTAGGGAGAGATTTATGACTGTTGTATGCCTGTTTTGTAGCACTGTGTGTCATTTTTGTGATGCAGTGCTGGTGCAAAAGATTTGCTATGTTAAATAATAAGTAGGGCATTAAGTTTTTGATGACTGTTATTCATTTACTGTTTGGTAATAGTGGTTATTAACATTTTTTATTATATTTTTCAACAGATTCAACTGCAGATTCTTTCATAGTTTGGAAAATGCCTACAAAAAATAGAATTAGAAAGGCTAGAAAACGTCAAAGACAGCACGGTGATGTTTTATTGCAGCAGTCCTCTTCCCTAAATACTTATCAAAACACCAAGAAAGCTCCGGGTAAGAGCACAAAATCTATCTTAAAAAATATTTGTAGTAAAAAAAGTATTTATCGCCAAAATGTTTCAGTTCAGAAAAAGAAGAGTAATTTAAATGCAAAGGAAAGACCCATGAAAAATGTTACTGGTAGAGGAAGAGATAACTCTGTGCATGATAGTAGAAGGAAAGAACAGTTTAGGGAGATTCGAAAACGAATGTTCCGTAATAGGATAATAGTTAATTTAATAAAAAATATTAAGAAATGCAAACAGAAAGCGGCATTTTATAAGAAGAAGAAAAATGTAGAGAAAATTATTGATCATGCTTTTGAAATTAAGCGAAAGTTGTTTATTTTGGTAATCAATAGAATTAGGAAACTAAGCAAGGTAATTTCTGATTTCAAAACAAACAGTAGATGGAAGAGAGTAGTAAATCGTAGCAACTTTTGTGAAGTTTTTTCCGGAGAATGGATGCATAGTTCAAGTTCTGAGGCATTTTTTAATGAGGAGAGTTATTTTCAGGATAATGATTTGGTGCATGCAGTTGACACCAGTGGTCGAGCTTATGAAGTGAAGGATGGTTGTGCAGTTGAAAAAGAAAAACTTGTGACAACAGAGACAGAAGAGGCGCTAAGTGATGAGGTTTTAGGAAGACGTCCTAAGGGTCCTGTGTACATTTGGAAGTGTAGTTCTATTTGCAGTGTGCGACAGGTTTCCATCAATTTGCTTTGTGATTTTATATGGACATTTAATAAGAAAAGTTTGAAGCAGAAAATGAAGTTGTTGCAAGATTTAGATCCTTGCAGAGTGAGACAAATGACAGGTTTGCGTGGTCATTTACTGGCTTGTCTTTCCAGGAGAGTATGCCAGAGTGTTTTTCATCATTTCAGGATGCTAGCAGTGCATCATAATAAAGTGAGAAAATTAGTGAGAATGTTGTATTATGCAAAGAGTCCAGCAATTATACTTAAACAATTATGTGCTGCTCTTTTGCATGGTTCTGAAATAGATGTGAAGAATATTTGTGAAGAGATTGAGTTTTGTTACTTTAGTAGTAAAGATGAGAATGTTCAAATTGACCCTGAAGTAGAGAGTAATGTTGAAGATAATGTACAGGTTTACAGTACAGATAATTTTCAGAAAGAAATTGCCACGTTTCAGATGAAATCAAGTGAGAGGCCTAATTTCACTTGTGTATGTTGTCGACGCACTTACTATAAGAATCAGACTAAGGTAGTGGATTTATATGCAAAAAGGGAAAGGGAAAATAATAGTGAATGGAAGGATTTTGCCACATACTTGATGGTAGAAAATTATTTTGATTTGGGATCGGATCAACGTGTGTGTACTTATTGTTGTAATAAATTAAACCAAAACCAGATGCCTGCTAGGGCAGTTCATAATAATCTGGAATTGGTTGAGATTCCTTCTGAATTGAAGGATTTAAATACTTATGAATCTATTTTGATTCAAAGTATCCATCCCTTTCAGGCTATTGTAAGAATGGAGCCAAAGACAGGGAAGTTGCCTCCAGCAGATTTACAGAGAGGATTAAAGGGAAGAGTTGTTTATTTGCCTCTAGATTTGAATAAAAACATTAACACAATTGGAGTAGAAGAAGTGGAAGAGGAACCTCTGGTTATCTTGGTTAATGGGGTTCCGACAAAGAATAAGAAAATATGGCAAGATTTAGTGGATGTTAGGAAAGTGAAAAAGGCAACAGTGTATTTGAAGAAAAATAATAAGTATTATAAGAATGTGTATGTTGCAGAAGAGGAAGTAAGTGATGAAGAGGATAGCGATTTGTGTGCTGGCCAAATTGAGAAAGTAGAGGCCTCTAAAAGTGAAGAAATATATGAACATTATAGTGTTTATCCTTTGCATTCCAAGGAAGTCATGGGGAATGCTATTGAGTTGTTTCAAATGAAACAAGCCAAAGGGAGTCCCATTAGTGTTTGGGAGGAAAGTTTGGAAGCTCGGTGTTTCCCACAGCTATTTCCCACAGGTCGAGGAGGAAGATATGATGAGCGATCTCATCAAATTCCTGCGTCTGAATACCGGACTTTACGATTGTATGCAGAAGATCCTAGGTTTCGTCAATGCATTCCCTATTTGTTTCATCTCCTGTTTGAAAGCGATCTGTCTGGACTGTCATATGCAGTGAACCACATCTTAAAAAGTGGTATACAGATGCAAAATATCTCGGCAAGGGACTTTATGCATAAAGTCAATGTCCAAGATAGTATTTTGGATTCTCACTTAATTAATCTCATGGCGTGTCAGCGTGGTACTAATGAGTACTGGTACCGTCGTCATGGTGATTTAAAATGTATGCTGAGGAACTTAGGAACTCCGACATGGTTCCTCACTCTGAGCTGTGCCGAGTATGGCTGGGAAGACTTACTTGAATTTCTACGAGAAGCAAATGGAAATATTGAAAACATTGAATTCAAGACACCTGGAGAACTGTGTTCTTTGGATCCTGTGAATGTATGCAGGTACTTCAATCATAAATTTGAAGCTATGATGTCTTTCATCACAAATAAGAAGAATCCACCTCTTGGAGAGGTGTTGGATTTCTTCTGGAGAAAGGAGTACCAAGCAAGAGGTGCTCCTCATATACATATGTTGTTGTGGATCAAGGATGCACCTAAATTTGGAACAGATCCAGATCACTTAGTGATGAATTTCATAGAACAGTATTCTACGTGTGCTGTTCCAAACGCAACGGAGAAGAAAAGCCTAAGAGAACAAGTTCTACGTTTCCAAAGCCATCGTTGTGGAAAGTACTGTCGTCGTAAATTCAGAAACAAGGACAAGTTCTACACCAAATGTCGTTTCAACTTTCCACGACCAGTGATTTCTAAAGGAAAAGTGAACAGTTTGATGTCTTCACTACGACATAATGTGACGAGGAAATCACCCAAAAATACATACAATTTGAAAAGGAACGAAGAGTCCAAGTACATCAACGACTACAACCCAGTGATTTTGTCCATGTGGAATGCTAACATGGATATACAGTTTGTGGGTGACAACTGTATGGCTGTGGCTCGGTATGTGACATCTTACATCACCAAAAAAGAAAAGACAGAACTGAAGGATATGTGGGAGGACATTTCCCATGAAAAGAGCCTCAGCAAGAAGTTGTACAGTTTCAGTCTGAAGATGTTGTCGCATCGAGAAATCGGAGCTTACGAATGTTCAGATCGATTGTCTTCAGCAAGTCTCTATGCCAAATCCAGGAGTATTGTTTGGGCGAGTCTTGGTCTTGCTGCAACGCGAAATCGGGTTCTAAAACCTGTCCGGGAAATTGAATATTTGGCAGAAAAGGAACCAAACAGTACCGACATTTTGAAGACCAACATGTTGGATACATATTATCCAAATCGAAGCAGTCACCTTGAGAATGTTTGTCTATATGAGGTTCTACAAAATTATATATTCAAGAGGAACATCAAAGAAGATATTGAGAAAGGAGTGTATGCTGTGATTGGAAGTGAGGGATGCCTGGTCAAGCAAAGAAAATGCCAATTAGTAAACCATCGAAAATTGAGTGGCGAATCTCCAGAAAAAAAGGAGTTTTTCTATTTAGCACTTTTGCAACTTTTCAAGCCTTGGCGTGCAGAAGAGGAACTGCTTGGAGATTTCCTCTGTTACGAAGACTCTTTCACTGCTGCTAAGGAGACCATAGAATGTCCTGCTTTTCACAAATATCAAGAAATGCTAACTTTGGAAATTGAGCAGGAAGCAACGATTGCAGCCGAGATTGCCAGAGACAGTTCTCAGGACAGTCAGAGTTCTGTTTCATTGAGTCAAGATCCACTTGGAGGACCTATTATCGAAAATGAAGCTGCCACTGCTATGAATGAAGTGGAAAGAGCCATGGCACATGCTCAGGAGGATTCAGTTAAGTTAGAAGACTTGGAAAAACAACTCAACGGTTTCCAATGTCATGCTTGCCTTTGTGCATTTGAGAATGCAAGAAGTACTTAAAACTGAATATGATGTGTTATTTGGTGGCAAACACATCATTGTTTTTGGAGATCTGCTGCAGCTGACACCAGTAAAAGGACAACCTGTGTTCAAAATACTCACGCATGAAGATACCAGGAAGTGCTTAGGGAGCATTGGCAACGTCAATATATGGTTAAACTTCAATTATGCTGAACTGCATGAAAATATGCGTCAGGCAAAAGATGAAGATTACAAGAATATTCTACAAGATATTAGAATTGGAAAAGTGACCGAGCATGGAAAAGAAGCTTTAAATGCACGATTACTTTCAAATTTATATCCCGGACAAGAGATTGTGGCAGAGAATATTTTTCAGAAAATTACTGAGAAGAAATCCGGAATATGTTTGATGCCAACTCTTGCAGAATGTGCCATCTTCAACAACAAAATGTTGAATTTAGAAAAGCAAGAGATTGTGAAACTTGAAGCTATTGACAAAATAGAGCATATGGGATCAACAATTATTTTGTCAGAGAATTTGAAATCAAAATTGGATTCATTAGAGAAGACTATATCTAAAACAGCGGGTTTTGAAAAGACTCTGAATGTGTGTTTAAATTGCCGAATCATTTTGAGAAGGAATTTACATGTTGAAAGAGGTCTGGTAAATGGATCAATGGGTAATGTTGTTGATTTTGAGAAATACAAAAGTAGAGATGGAATTGAATTTTTAAAAATTAAATTTGATGGCATTGAGGAAGTACAGGTAATTGGTCGTTGTTCTGCTAGGTTTTTGCTTGTTAAAGACTTATATGTTCGCCGTAAACAGTTTCCTGTTTGCTTGGCATATGCGGTAACAATCCATAAATCGCAAGGTTTAAGTGTAGACAGTGCATTGGTGAATATTGGCAGTTCTGTGTTCAAGGAGGGTATGGCATATGTGGCATTGTCACGAGTTAGAACTTTATCGGGATTGTACTTGATTGACTGTGATGTCACAAACATTTGTGCGGATCTAGATTGTGTTAAGGAATACAATAGGTTAAGAAGAGAGTATGCGCCACATTTGCCTCAATATCCTTTCTTTGAGAAACGTGTGGTAGGCCGGAAACGTAGAAATATCAGTAATAGTAGGGAGGTTGTAGCAAAAAGACCAAAAGTCGATGAACCGAAAATTGTTAGCAGAAAGAAAGTGGATTCTGTTGAAGATGTTGTCGGTTTTCAATTTGAAAACAGTTCTGGTGTCAACTGCTATGCAAATGTAGTGGTTAATGTTCTCTTTTCACTAGAGAGTTTAAAAGAACAGATTCTGTTGAATTCAGAACAAATTTTATGCTGTTTGTTGAATTCTGTTTTCGAGAAATGTAGCACTGATCGTACAAAAGTAGAAAGTGTGTCTGAAGTTCGTTATCTGTTCAATGAATGTTCAGGTCAAACAGACTTCTCTGAAAATAATCAGCAAGATTGTCAGGAGTTTTTAATGTATATGCTTGATGTATTGCAAGATGAGGGTGTAGATGTAGATCACCTGTTTGGGGTTTCTTATCAATGGCAGCATGACTGCGAGAACTGTATGGTATCAAGTACTACTAGTGTAGACTCAGAAAGATTTATATATTTAACTTTGCCAGACAGTAAATCAGTCTCCTTTAATAAGCTAGTAAATGCAGCGGATCACAACATGGAGTGTAGCCAATGTAAATCTGAAATGATGTCAACATTATTTATACGTAGATATGGACAGTATGTCATTTTAATGATCCAACGATGTAGGCCTGATGGGTCAAAATTGTCAACTTTAATAAAAAATGTTGTGGCTTCTCAGCTTTCAATATCAGGAAGGACTTTTGTAACTGTAGCAATTATCTATCACGATGGTCCTTCAACAACATCAGGACATTATACAGCTTATTTAAAGGCTCGAAACGGCTGGTCATTCTGCAATGATTCCGTTGTAACTTTCAAAAAAAAATTGCTGTTTGACCTTAAAAATTCTTACCTGTTGTTTTTAAAACCAAAATTTTAATGAAAGAATCTCGGGATTTCCTGTGAAGAATTGCAAAAGATTCATGAAGTAGAGGGAATGTAAGTCTGCAATGCTGTCTAGATTATTGGTGCAAAAGTTTTAATTATAATGTCTATTTAAAAATCCAACTATATAAACCTGATGCAAGTAAGTCTGCTTCATAGTAAGCAGTATCAGTGTCATAGGAAAAGGAGAACATGAGTGACAAAGAAGGGTAAGATATTATTAGTCCTGGATTGTGAAAATAATCTTAAATGTTTTCTTTTTGAAAGTTGCGAAAACAGAAAATGTCGGGATTTGATTTGAAGAATTACAAGACTTGCGAATCGCGGCAACATGATTTGGCCTAGTGGAAACATGTGATAGAATGCGAGAAGTCTTTTCTTGTATGTAACATATTTTTCGAATCGAGGTTTTCTTTCAGAAAGTGGCGGGCTGAAAATATTTATAGCACCACAGAGTGGAAGCTGTTCATAGGAGATCCTTCGACGTCATTGAAAGTAAGTTAATTTTAAGGAGTTTTGAATTCAGATTTCTTAGGTTGTATGGGTTTTTTAAACACAATCATTTTGATTGTGTTTTTTTTTCCCCGCTGTTACATGATGAATACCTTCAAGTCACTGATTTAAGTGAAATTTGATACATTCTGAGAACAGCAAAAATAAACCATTTAACATGTATAATTAATATTCTGCTTTTTGTACTTATGAAATACATTTAGAAATGTGAGGTAGATATGGAGAAACTGAGTCTTCTGTAAGTGTCAATTTTAATGCTTACAGTGCTGTACTTCTGTGTACTGTTTTTTTTTAAAAACTGAATAGGCCTCACCTTAAAGAAACCTCTTGAAAGGACACATCTTATTTGCATCCTGAAACAATCATTTAAAATGTTAGACACAATTTTATGATAGCTTTACATCTCTTTTGTGCTGCTATTGCATCACTATTGTGAGACATTAGCAATGCAAAAGAAGCACCATGTTCCAAAATAGGCCTCATTTCTTCAGCATGAAGATACTGTTACTTTAAAATATATATCTTTAGGATTGTGTACGGGGCGTAGAGAAGCAGAGGCTTCTGTCAGTGTCAAAGTTGTTTAAAAACTGTTTCTTCTTGATCCTTTTCCCTTCTTTTTTCTAATTTTTAAATACATGTTCTAATATTTTTGGAAATGTTTGTTCTCTCTTTTACAGATTGAAAGTATGAAAAATTTTCTTTTACAGTTAACAAGAATTATAAGGTAAATGTTTTGTACTTTTTTAACCTGCATTCCACTGCTGATGATGTCACTGACTATGTTATGAATGATGTAAGAAGTGGGCATGTTTTACTACAATGGTAGGTCTTGACAGCTATTATCTCCTCTGTATTCTTCAACAAGCATTAATTTTGATATGCAACCCTGAGTACGGTTCACTTTAAACAAACTTTTAGAGAGGACACACCTTATCGTGACCCTCAATCAATCATTTAGTCTATCACATTTAACATCTATCAGTTCTCCTGCCTCATTTGTTTAATCTTTACTTTCCTGTGTTTGCTACTTCTCTCATTCCATTCCTTTCTCTATTACTTAATTATTCTACTCCTTCCAGTATTTTTTTCACTCCCTCTCTTCTCATACTTCTTCATTATTATTCACTAATTCTGTCTCTATTAATGTTACTGTTTCTGAATGATCTCCAAAAATTTTTAAAACAAGAACAGTAAGTATAAGGATAGGAAACAGACATTTATGTTACAAGAAAGACAGCTATAGGAAGTAAACAAAAGATACTGTTACTCGCAATCCACTCCTGATGATGTCACTGACTATGTCAAAAATTATGTAATATATGACATGATCAGAAGTGAATTGCGGGTAACAGTATGTTTTCTTTACTCCCTATAGCTGTCTTTTTTGTAACATAACTGTCTGTTTCCTTTCCTTATACTTACTGTTCTTTTTTTAAAAAATTTTTTTTGGTTCGCTTATAGTTCGCGTACCGGAGTGCGAACTAGGAGCGAACTAAAACAAATAGAGCTTGGCAGAGTTCAAAGACTTCTACCAATTTTTTTTTATAATGGGAAGGTAGTTCTGAAAAGAACTTTTTTTTGGCTTTTTGTTATTTTAATTTTTTTTAATTATTTTTCTGAACATTTATTATATTTTTTTGATTTTTTCAGAACATTTTTATTTTTTTTATTTTTTGGGGGGAGGGGGGAAACAAAAATGATTCATCGAAGAGGGCTCAACAGGAGCAACAAAAAAAAGAAGAATTTATTTTTGGGGGCGTTTTGGACATACATGATTTTTGATTGCTCTCATTATAAGAGTTATGCTACTTTCTCGGTAGCATAATATTTGATTGCACCACACGCACATTTGTTTCACTTCCCCCATGTCCATTTGAATATTCGGGATCAACTCCCTTGCTTCTGGTCCCGAAACTTCTGGCACGACCGATCTTCTGGCTATTGCTGGGGAATTTTGTTGTTCGTCCCGAAGCTGAGCAGCACTATAATTATTTGGGTGCCACCTACTCATGTGCCTGTGCATTGTACAATTCCCAAAACTATATTTTTTGTCCGTCCCCCTTGAAAGGCGATCATCACAGATACGGCAGAAGACATATCTGGCATTCACTTTCTTTTGCCCTGGTGGAATTTTAAAAAATTGCCAGATGAAATTTTCCTTCCTATTGTATCTCCTGGGCTCCTCTGGCAAATATTCAGGCTCTTCCTCCTCTTCCTGATCTTCCTCTTCTTGAAAGATTGGTTGAGTAGGTGGTCCTTTTTTTCCATGAGGAGGTGGAGGTGGTGGTGGGGGAACACTACCAGAAGCAACAACTGAAGCCATTTCTCTGGAATGTACAAGGGTTTTTCTCTCACCAAGATGAAAGTCAGAGTGAGGAAAGAAGGAGGGGTTTTCATCATTTGGGAAAAGCCAAAGTTCTAAACCAATGAAAAGTGTTAATTTTAGATCACATGACCTAGTATTACATCATTAGGAAACCAAAAGTGAAATGAACTAATGAAAAGTGTTATTACCGAGTCACATGACCTGCTGTCTTTACGTTTCGCGCTTTGCGCCGCTATCCAATCCGCTTCCGGGTCCGCTAACTTGGCGCGTCGAATAACGTATTACGCGACAACGCAAAACGTCATGATAACGTAACAGTTACGCTTAAGGAACGATTACCGGCTCGCGCACCAAGTCGCGGCTTTGAATTGAGCTAACGGGAAGCTGACCGGTTCGCGGACTAGGAGCGGAACAATATATATATTTTTTTTTAAATGTATAAAAGACATGTACAATATATTTTATGATTTAAAGAAGAATACATTTTACAGATACAAATATTAGCTTTCAAAAAACCATTGAAATTCAATGAAAAAACCATAGGTTATAGTCCATATATAGTTAGGAATTTGCATTTACAAAACCTTATTTTACTCGCATAAAACCATTGAAATTCCATATATAGTTAGATGCGCTAACTATATATCACGCACCCGCAATCCACTGCTGATGATGTCACATATTACATCATTCATGACATGGTCAGTGACATCACTGATGACATCACTGATCACAACATCCAGTGACTGTATGTTTCTGTAAAGTTAAAATATGTCTTACATATTGAAGAATGAGTGGATGTATAAGTGTCTGGATGAAGGATTTAGTAGGTGCATGACTGACTGTATGAGTGAGTGATTAAATGTGTCTCACTGAGTGCATGGGTTAGTGACTAAACTGTCTTAATTTGTGCATCATTATGTCTGTTGTTCTATAAACTGCTGCATGTGTTGATCAGTAGCTATATGAGTAACTATATGGGTTATTCATTGGTTGCCCAAGTATTTGTATGGGAAACTGAGTGTGTGTGTATGGGTGGCTGGGAGGTGTGTGACTATGTGCAAAGATGTGTGAGCAGTTGATTCACTAGATGTATGGGTTCAAAAGTGCATGTGGAAACAGCTCTATGGGAGGTTAACTGTGTGCATGAGTGTATTGGTGAGTGAATGGTTATCTCAGTGCTACATGTCAAAGTAAGTACATATGTAAAACACAGTACATGTGAGAGTTGACATATATAAATAACTGTGCATAAGAGCTAGTGAATGTGTGAGTGGCTGTATGGATCATTGTGAACTTGTATCAGGGATTGTAGAAGAGAGAAAATATGTGTTAGTATATGTTTGAATAAGTAAAGTTTGTATAACTGTATAGTTGAGGAAATGGAGGTGTGATTGATTGTTTGCATGACTGACTAGTTGTGTGAGTAACTCCATGGATGAGTGACAGTCTGTGAGTGTCTGTTTACACTGATTGTATCTAAGGTTATATTAGAGTCTGAAGAGGTTCATTGTATTAGCACATGAATGATATCATGAGTGATGTCACCAGTGATTTCATTTGTGATGTCATCTGTGATGTTGTCAGTGATGTCATTTGAGTTGTCATCAGTGATGTCATCAGTGATGTCATTTGAGATGTCATCAGTGATGTCATTTGAGTTGTCATCAGTGATGTCATCAGTGATGTCACTGACCATGTCATGAATGATGTAATATGTGACATCATCAGCAGTGGATTGCGGGTGCGCGATATATAGTTAGCGCATCTAACTATATATGGAATTTCAATGGTTTTATGCGAGTAAAATAAGGTTTTGTAAATGCAAAATCCTAACTATATATGGACTATAACCTATGGTTTTTTCATTGAATATATATATATATATATATATATATATATATATATATATATATATATATATATATATATATATATATATATATATATATATATATATATATATATATATATATATATATATATATATATATATATATATATATATATATATATATATATATATATATATATTACCTACTGGCGGCCGCCAGTAGGTAGTTATAGTTAGGATTGTTTTCCATAGGAAATCCTCAACATTCTATTTGGAATAACTTTGGCCCTGGTGGATGAGTCTTTGCGAATTTCTCAAAGAAGATGGCTAGGTCCGCTGCGCTCCTTCCCTGAAAGTTTGGGGGGGATTGGTCAAGTGGGGGCTGAGATATAAGGGGGGTCCCAAAACGTGTTTTCTCCATGTTATTTTCCATAGGACCTTTAGACTCGGCTACAGTTCGAACGGGTGAATGAATTTATAAGAAATTTGCCAAAACTGTACAGTCTTGTTCGCAGATTACGCTTTTTTTGGAATGGTGTAAATCCGTTCAGTAGTTGTTGAGAAAATTAAAGTTAAAGCCAATTATATATCTATAGGCGCGCACACGTGCGCGCACCCAAGCGGCTGCGCGTGAGCGGAATTTTTTTTGGCTGCGTGACGTCTGTTAACGTTCGATTCGAAGGAAATTAAGACGTTTTGTCCGCCATTTTGTCACTGCGAGTAAATATATTGTTCATTTCAAAGCGTTGAAACATGGAAAGGGGAGAAGGTAGAGATTGTCTTGCTGCGTAGCTTTTCTCGGGGTGTGCAATAAGGCCCTTAAACGCAAAAAGATATAATTTTTCCCCGAAAAAAAATACGGGGTGCGCGCACCCGGTCGCGCACACCTATTTACAAGAGTGTGAAATTGGAGGTAAATCAGAAGTTTGAGTGCTTAGATATAAGGTGGCTCTGAAAAGAGCCCTTGTGTTAATTGAGTGTTTTCTGCATTTATAAGTAAGTACCGATGCAGAGTCTGATGTTGCAGAGGAAGATTCTGTTTCCCTCATTCGTGAAATGAACACCGTCTCTCCTATAGACGTCTTGCATGTGGTATCGCAAGTTGTTGTGGTAAATAGAACCCATGCTATAATCTCTGAGGAACGCAGAAACAGATTTATTTACATGTCTCCTTGCTTTCTCAAATTGTGCACAATGGTGATTGGACCAATTCCATTTCTGTCTTTGGCATATATTGGAATATACCAAGGCAGATCGAGGAAAAAGTGTCATCAATTGTCGAAAGGTGTCTTTTAGAAGCATTTCCAGACCTACCCCAGTGATTGTGCCTAGATCGTTCCCACCACAGTGCACAATTATAAGGTCTGGTTCTGGGAGATGCATAAAAGTTTTCACCAATGGAATCAATTGGTGACATTTCAATCCTCTTTTGGAAATCCATGTTATGTGTACATTTGGTAAGCTGAGGTTGCAAATTCGTCTGCTTACTGCATATTTTTCACTCCAGTGAATATAACTGTGTCCTATTAGCCAGACCTTCATTTTCAAGGGATTTGTAGTTGTCCTCCGATCGGTTCTGGAAGTGGAATGGTAGTTAGAAGTTGAAATTCTAAATAAAGAAAAAGGAAGAGGCTGGGTGTGGTTTAAAAAATAAAAATGATTGGTTGATTGTAACAAGTGGAGATTGAACA
The DNA here is from genome assembly GCF_964263255.1 of Lissotriton vulgaris. Lineage (NCBI taxonomy): Eukaryota > Metazoa > Chordata > Amphibia > Caudata > Salamandridae > Lissotriton > Lissotriton vulgaris. Next base: position 19,526 of record NW_028254163.1, read on the forward strand.
GGTTAATGTTTATGTTAAACGAAAAGTACTATTGGGTGTGAAAAAACAAGACATGTAACAGAGTTGTGGATTGGCAGGTGTTTCTGGAGGGAAAACAGTGTTCTTAGTTTGCTGTAGAACATTGAGACGTGAACTTTTGACCTCTGCCTTCAGCAAGGTGCAGAATGAGGTGTAACCATGGAAACAGCCGGAGATGACAGTTGGTGATGGGTTCACTCTTTGGTGCCTCTGCATCTGAGTCTGTTCTCTGGTGGCTGGCGGACAACTGTTTGTTATTGTGGAGATGAAAGGGTGATAAGGAGAGAAATACGACATAGCGTCTGGCCTGTAGAAGCGTGGGAGCAGTGATTAACTCTGAGTGAAGCGGAACTGTGTCGGTGCTTAGTAACAGTAAAAAAAAAATGTTAAGAGTGGTATAACTGTCTTTACGGTGCGCGACCTACTAAGAAAGAGTTCACGGGCCGTATTTGGCTTGCAGGTTCTAGTATCAGTAAGTGAGGTCGAGAAAAGAAAACATTCAGGACTTTATTTATGAAGGCCTTGCACCACCGGTGCATTACTTTTTTCTATTTTAAAAAATGAGGCACTGGCGGCGGAAGGTCTTCATAAATAAGGTCCTTAGTGTCTACAGTTAAGGTTATGTGGAACCCATGAATAGTTTTTCAATATGAAATCATTTCAGTTGAGATTATGGATTAAAAGAGAAACCGTGAATATTTGAAATGTTTATTTCGAAATGTACTATTTTAAAGGCAAATCATTATGTAATATGAGTACAGAAATTGCAAAAAACACAGTAATTGGTATTGTCAGTAGTACATGGAATACAAACGCTATAGTTGAAGAAAAATGAATATAGTTGGAAAAAAACATTGTACACTCTTATAAGGAAGTATATTATATTTTAATAAATGGAAGAAGGTGTCTGGCCTTTCAGTTTAGGAACGATATATGAAAATGCAAGTGGTTATACATCATTACTTTATGAATCAGCTGTCTAACAACACGAAATCATAATGTCCACTGTTAGTAAAGCAAATAGGTCTGTTCTTCAAAAGAAAATATGGAAAATAACGTGAAGAATATAGAAAACCAAAAGGAAATGAGGACGTCAATGGCTTGTTTGAGAGTTATTGAAGCATTGTTTAGGCAAAATAGGTAGTTTCTGCTTGTAACAGGAAATCAGTTTTATCATTTGAAAGTATGTCAGCTATCCAACCGAAAAGAGTAAAGCAGTACTGATAATCTGTTATAATCGGAGCCTCTTTTACCATCAGAGTGCAGGTCGGTGGGTTTTCGATGTAGATCGCTGTTAGGAAAGAGTTAACCGTCCATTGTGTAGGCAAAGTATGCAGCAAGTGCCTCTAACATGAAATCCTTGTTATCATCTGAAAACATGTCAGCCATCCAATTGTGAAGATCAAAGGAGCATTCATGATCTGTCATTATTGGAGCGTCTTTTACCATCATTGGGCAGCTCAGTGGGTTTTCGATGTAGCTCTCTGTTAGGAAATCTTGCGCCGCTGCGAATATATTCCAATGACGCAGAACTCCTTGTATCGCTGCAAAGGCCATAAACCCTCCGTTGTAACAAAGCTGTTCATGATCAAGTAACGGATTCATGAGGTGATTGTAATTCGGTTCAGGAGGTACCAAATTGCAGAGACATAAATCCAGGGCCCACGTGAAATCACAGCTCAGGCAATGAAATACAGGCTGCACACAGGTGAAATACGAATATCGAAATGATAATCGATATGAAGTATTCAAAGTTGAGAGTGGGAAGGTGCCGTAGTACAGAAGCATTCTCTGTCGAAATAGTTCTAAGTGGCCCGGCTCGTTTGCGAAGGCAGGAGGGACATCCATTTTGAATTTCCCAAGATGGTAAAGGAAACGGCGCAGCACCGCTGGTTGTATAGCAACTCCACAGAATTAGGTCGCCGGCTATGCAGTGGAGAGAAGCAGAATGACTTGATACATTTTGTAGGAGTCTAGTCACTTATATATTGCTTAGTGGTTATTAAAAAAGTAGCTTTTTTTGAACTGGAGGATGCGTTAAAAAATAAGGGAGTGATTTGAGGGAGTTGTAAAGCAAGGTCAATTTTTTTTTACATCAATGCTGTTTTCTGTGAATGTTAGCGTAGTGAAAGATATGTGTGTGAGCAGATGCAACGTTCAGTTTTAAATGTGACAATGGCGCTCTTGTTCATGTCTTCCGATTCAAGGTCGGTATTCGCTGCCAAATACAAAGATTAAGAAACGCATGCGTGGGGTACATAGTGTGCATTCTTAAAGGAAAGCAAATGAAGGGTTATTTTTACCGCGTTAGCATTGTTGTTTAAAAAGTTATAGTGATTTCTATTATATGTGAAGAAAGTGTTACTGATGAAGACTGAAAATAAATCCTTATAAATGATACGGACTTGTGTATTTTAGAAAAGGTGTGTAACATTACATGAATTGTGGAAAAAAAATAATGTAATTGAAAGTGTATGGTTTGAAAATGAAAAGTAGAGGTTTATATGGCTGAGATACCCGCCACCCCCTCTCAACACAATCCCCAAGGATGGGAAACCGGAAACAGTTCTGAAGTTTTTGGAGACGGGAGGGAGTGACCCTCCCGGGCCGTATTTATTAAAATATGAAACAAAATTAAAACATTAAAATAAACAGTTTCATATTATGTACAATTTCATTACCACATTGCGATGTTTGGCTAACCTTAACATATCCTCTAGTACAAAGGTTCTCCTAGCCGAACTAACATCCTACCAAACATTTACTTAACTTTTGAAATTGTACATCCTAACGTTTAAGGGCCAACGGCAAGGTCGTAACCGGTGTCAAGATCCCTAACCCAGACATATCCCCCTCACTTGAGAGGGGCGGCACGGAGGCTTACCTCAAGTGCAACTACCAATTTCCCTTGACTTGACGGGGGCCCCAATAAAACTCGACGCCACTTAAAGGTCGTACGAGGACTCGTGTGAGGTATCTAGAAGGTAGCGTAGACCCCCCTCCCAAACCCCACACAACTTACCACATCTGCCGTCGCAGACGTACTGGCCCCGGGAAATTCCCCAGGAGGGGGCTGTAACCCCTCCTACCCATGAAGGGGCCTTGACCGCCTTCCCTTTCCTTTCGGCGACCCATCCTTAGAAGGGACCGCCTCCCCGTTGAGGGGCCAATGGCCACCTCCCCCGAGCGCCCCCATCCGTAATGGGTGACGCCCACTCATAGGGATCTTCCAATTAGTGCTCACCGATCATGACCTTACCGCCCGACCAAAATAAATACGACAATGATAACTAAATAACTAAAGACTAACTATAACAGACAGTAGCAACAACAACTTTATTCAAAGCATGCCTACTGATGAACACTAAAGCAGAATTACTTTATTTGCAAAACATGACACAAAACGATCATTCTTTATTGCATACTCAAAATCTTCACGATAATACCGCAACCTGTAAACGAAAATCAGAATTATCAATCAAACTTTATTTAAAACCACTCGCTGTCTTCAGGGGCTGGTGGGTGGGTCAAAAATGGCTCTTCGTTCCGTCTCGAGCTCACGTGCAGCGAGGAGGTGCAGCTTCAGAGCACAGGAACAAGAGGATGCTTTCTGGTCTTGTTCCTCCTTTTATCCGTCTTCAGGGCGGGCGTAAACCCGCCCCTGCCTGCCCCAAGGGCGTGGCCAGCCGCGTCAGTGTCTAGGCCAACCCACTCTAGGGCGGGAAAAGGCGCGCCCCGGCTACGCCGCTTCCGGCATACCAGCCGAGACTCGCCTCCCGCCCAAGATGGCTTCCCGGGGGGATCGTGGTACTCTGCCATACGTTCGGGGGGACCGATTGGTCGCCCCTTGCCATATGGCTGAGATACCCGCCACCCCCTCTCAACACAATCCCCAAGGATGGGAAACCGGAAACAGTTCTGAAGTTTTTGGAGACGGGAGGGAGTGACCCTCCCGGGCCGTATTTATTAAAATATGAAACAAAATTAAAACATTAAAATAAACAGTTTCATATTATGTACAATTTCATTACCACATTGCGATGTTTGGCTAACCTTAACATATCCTCTAGTACAAAGGTTCTCCTAGCCGAACTAACATCCTACCAAACATTTACTTAACTTTTGAAATTGTACATCCTAACGTTTAAGGGCCAACGGCAAGGTCGTAACCGGTGTCAAGATCCCTAACCCAGACATATCCCCCTCACTTGAGAGGGGCGGCACGGAGGCTTACCTCAAGTGCAACTACCAATTTCCCTTGACTTGACGGGGGCCCCAATAAAACTTGACGCCACTTAAAGGTCGTACGAGGACTCGTGTGAGGTATCTAGAAGGTAGCGTAGACCCCCCCCCAAACCCCACACAACTTACCACATCTGCCGTCGCAGACGTACTGGCCCCGGGAAATTCCCCAGGAGGGGGCTGTAACCCCTCCTACCCATGAAGGGGCCTTGACCGCCTTCCCTTTCCTTTCGGCGACCCATCCTTAGAAGGGACCGCCTCCCCGTTGAGGGGCCAATGGCCACCTCCCCCGAGCGCCCCCATCCGTAATGGGTGACGCCCACTCATAGGGATCTTCCAATTAGTGCTCACCGATCATGACCTTACCGCCACAGGTCCGGATAGTTGACCGGCTATCCGGACCCCCCACCACACTCCTACCTAAAGGTCATGTTTAACGTCTTCAGCCAAGCTATGAAGTCTCCTATGAGTAACTCATTCCCCATCCGAGACAAATGAACACCATCCCCCAAGTACATACTGTCATCATTAATACATCCATGCGCGATAGAATGCAGTGCATTGGAACGGAACAACCTATTTACTTTGTTATTAATTTTTCTCACAGAGTGATTTAAAGCAGAAACCGAAAAAGCCCCCCGCCACACTTTTCGTGGGATCATATGGGACCACGCAATCGTGCACCCTGGAACTCTCCTCGCTAACCAACTTACAGTGGAAAGCATCGCTTCCAGGAGAAGTCGTCTACCAGTGGTGACCAAATCATTGCCCCCAAGATGTACTATGACTACAGACGGCGGTGACCTCGTCCGCCCTAGCAAACCCTCGAAAAATGATTGGAACTGGTCAATACAGAGACCGCCCTTTCCGTAGAAGGACACACTGTACCCGTATTCCCCAGCCACGTGCACCATGTCACCTGCCTTGAATACGTCCGCGGCACGCCTCACGTATGAGTGGCCCACGACCCACACCTCCTTTTTAACAGCCGGTGATGTCTGACCGCTGGCCCGGTGTTGGGTCGACTGCATAGTCCGCCCCGCCTCGTAGGCTTGCGTAACTGAAAACCAAACAAAAACAAGAAGCGTGAGTACATCATTACGGCTTCACAACATGTGCAAACGCACATACCTTTTATAACAATTGGAGGACCAACGCCCCACACGTTTAACTTGTTCCACATTCAGACCCCCGGCTGTAGCCTCTGTAGCAGCCCCTATCCGAAAGGAATGGGTCCCAAATTCGCCCGGGTTCAAGCCCGCAGCTGTAATCGACATCGCAAGCACCCACTGAAACTGAAACCTTGTCAGTGGGGTGGCGTCCGTGTGTCTCAACAAGGTCCCCCCCCATGATGCCACCCTTCGTGTTAAATAATCCTCTAAACACTTCACTGGGCACATGGACGACCCGGGAATCCTGCGTATAATTATGCATTCACCCATCCCACTCTGGTCGGTTTTGGACCTCACAAACGAGACAGTCATCGTCTCCCCTCTGATCTGAACGTGCTCTGCGCACAGTCCTCCCGTCACATCCTGCTTGTTCCTTGCCACTAATTCGCTTACCCGCATAGCCCCATGAAATGCCAGCGTAAAAGCGGCTCGGAATAACACTGTCTCAAACTGAGACGAACATGTTGTAGGGAGTCTGGATAATAACTGGGCCAACCTATCCAAACCTATCGGTCGCCTCTCATCTACTCTGCGACCCTCAAGGCGTTGCCACCCACGTAGCGCTTTTTGCACAACGAAAGACGCTGTCGGGTCCAGGATCCCATGAGCCTTAGCAACAAAGGAAATGGCAGCCCGATGCCTCTGGGCCGTGGCCACCGTTTTTCCTGCCAGATGTAATGACATCAGAAAGTTCACAACCCCTTCCTCCTGGCCCCAAAGCTCCTCTCTAGCAGTCCCCAAAAAGGCTAAATAGGACCGGAACGCCCCTTCATATGCCTTCCTCGTCCTGGGTGCTAAACTCTCTCCCACGAGGTTACGAAGTTCGGGGCACCGAGAGACCAAAGAGCTTCGGGAAAGGGTGCCGGCTCCGGGTCCGCTGTGGGCAGAAAACCCCAGAAGGCCTGCATACGAAAACGAGAAAGGGCATCAGCCGCCTGGTTCATTACCCCAGGGACATGTCTTGCTTTGAATAACACATTCAGTTGCATACACAGTAATACGATCTCCTTGAGCAGCCTCAAAACCCATTTGCATCGTGCTGCCTGACTATTGATACACTCAACCACGGTCATATTGTCAGACCAAAATACCACAGAGTGATCTCTGAACCCTTCGGGCCACGTTCTCAGGGCCACGAAAATGGGGAAAAGTTCCAGGAAAGCAATGTTACTTGTCAGTCCACTGTTATGCCACCATGCCGGCCATTTTTGTGCAGACCATCGAGCACCGAAAATGGCACCAAAACCTACACTCCCTGCCGAATCTGTCCACAGCCCCAGCTCCTCAGAGGACACGGCTGGTTTATTCCAGACGACTCGACCATTGAAATCTTCCAGAAATGCCAACCAAATGCGCATGTCCTGGCGGACCTCGGCCGAGAGCCTCGTGCGATGATGGCCCTCCTTCAATCCGACCATGGCTTGAGCGATCGAACGGGAAAAGGGGCGGGCCATAGGTATAACTCTCAGGGCAAAATTCAACTGGCCCACTAACTGCTGTAACTGATGCAGCTTAACCTTAGCTTCACTCAAACACATTTGCAGGGATGCCCTGAACTTCAACACTTTATCACTTGGTAAACGGAAACAACCTTCTCCGGAGTCTAACTCGATCCCCAGAAACTCGAGGCAAGTCGAAGGACCCACCGTCTTACCTGGTGCCAATGGCACGCCAAACTGATTCATTAAAACACAAAACGCAGCCAAAGCTTGCCCACATTCCGGATCCCCGGCTGCCCCCAGGAACAAAAAATCATCGAGATAATGCATCACATGTTGAAAACCCGTCTTCTTTGTGAAGACCCATTGTAGAAAACTACTGAATTTCTCGAAATAGGCACAAGAAATTGAGCATCCCATCGGCATACATCTATCCATATAATACTGACCCTGAAACATGAAACCCAGTAGACGCTGATCGTCTGGATGTACCGGGAGCAACCGGAACGCTGACTCGATATCAGATTTTGCCATCAGCGCCCCGGGCCCCAGGCGATTCAAAATGGCCACGGCCTCATCGAAAGATGCGTACCGTACCGAACACATTTCCGGGTCTATCGCTTCGTTTACGGAAAGACCACGTGGGGCTGACAAATTATGTATCAGCCGAAACTCACCCGGGTCCTTCTTGGGGACCACTCCTAAAGGCGAACAGACAAAGTTAGCCACCGGGGGTACACTAAACAGACCGGCGACTCGACCTCGAGTAACCTCCTTCCGGATCTTTTCCTGTACCACGGTCGTATGCTGCAAGACCGATATCTGATTTTTGCATTTTTCCACACCCTGAAAGTCCCCCACTGGGATGCGGAAACCATATGAAAACCCGTTCCGCAACACCCCAGCGGAAGCACGATCCGGGTATTCACTGAGCCAGGGAATCATTGCCAAGGTATCAATCGGGGTAGGTAAAGGCGCCCCTCGGACTATGTTAGACCTGTTTGGCACCTCCTCTACCCCCGTTATCACCCGTTTTGGCTCTGCACGTGGACTCAGGGTGGGATGATTGCCCACACCCACTACATTCGTGTTTAAATTTGCACGATCCCTGGGGCCTAGTACATTTACTCCTGTTAAAATTCCAACAAACCCCCTTTTTACCTGTATTACCGGTAGGCCTCGAGTGATTGTCGGTACCCGTACCTGATCGAAAAGGCGTCCCCGCATACTGACGGGAGGATTCGCCCACATTACTCCCTACTAATGGCACTTTCAACATACCAGTCTCCTTCATTTTGGACCAGGACACAGAATCATAACAATCCCAAGTTAAGTTTTTATCATGTTCTTTTGCTTTTCTGAAAAGATTATCATAGCAAAACCAATGATTACCCTCGTGTGATACCGAGTACCCCATGATCCGTGACTGATAACTCGGCAACTCGGGTAGCAATTCGGGCCTCCGTTCTCCCAAGATCGATGTGAAAATTCCCCATGCCTTGCCCCAATTGCCAACGTTTTCATTAACCTTAAAGGCGGCCATCTTTGCGCGCCAAACACTCGGATGCATGAGATCCTTCTGACCTTTAACATGCTCCATCTCATAATGATCAGTAAGCAACGAGAAGATGTTTACGTATTCCCCTGCCCATATCTTTTCTTTAATAGCTAAAGGAACATGCTGACCCAACCTCTCCCTTCGAGAGGGTGCCGACTCTTCCCTCGCAATCGGCAATGGCCGCTTACCTGAACTGGACGCTGTCTCTGTGACTAAAACCGTCCCCTGTGGCTTCTCTACGGCCGCAGCCGGCGTGGATACCTTCGCTGCTTCACGAGTTTCCCGCAGTTGCTTCATTAAGACCTGCGCGTCGACAGCCGTGGCGCCCTTGCTACTTTTACCCAACCACGCTGCTACTTGTGCTGCCAGCTCGGGCGGCATGTCTTCCCCGGACACGGGGGTGACCACTACGGGAATCGGATTCCCTTCCTCCGGCACAGGAGTGGGTGCTTCGAGCGGGGCACTGGGACCCGGGGTATCTCCCCCAGCTGCTCCTCTCCTGGGCCTCTTGCCTTTTCCTCCCGGGGCCGTTCCCTCCAAAGGACGTTTCGGGCCCCCTTCTTCATTTTTATCCATCCGCCTCTTTAGGTCGGTCATCTCCTTCATGAGAACACGCAGCATCTGTTCGGTAGTCATTCGCTTTCCCGCCTTCTTCGGCATTCTCCGACAGAGTATCTGTAAAACAAACGAGAAAGATTACAACGCTCAAAAATGGCTCTTCGTTCCGTCTCGAGCTCACGTGCAGCGAGGAGGTGCAGCTTCAGAGCACAGGAACAAGAGGATGCTTTCTGGTCTTGTTCCTCCTTTTATCCGTCTTCAGGGCGGGCGTAAACCCGCCCCTGCCTGCCCCAAGGGCGTGGCCAGCCGCGTCAGTGTCTAGGCCAACCCACTCTAGGGCGGGAAAAGGCGCGCCCCGGCTACGCCGCTTCGGGCATACCAGCCGAGACTCGCCTCCCGCCCAAGATGGCTTCCCGGGGGGATCGTGGTACTCTGCCATACGTTCGGGGGGACCGATTGGTCGCCCCTTGCCATAGTTCATGTTTTGAAAGCAGTTCTAGAGGGTCAGATGAAAGTGTATGGTTTGAAAATGAAAAGTAGAGGTTTATAGTTCACGTTTTGAAAGCAGTTCTAGAGGGTCAGATGCATGATAGATTTATAAAAAATAGAACATGTTTTTAAATAGTTTTTTGGAAAAAATATGTGCCTTTATGTACTATTTACATTATCTGCCTGTTGCGTATTCTTTGAGTTTTAGTAATCCTGTGTCTTATAAGTTTTCTAGGGGCGGTTTGAGGCTCATGGTTGGTTTAGGCAGGGAGGATAGGTTGGGGGTTTGTAATAGGGGGTTCGGCTGGGGTGGAGTGCGGAGTTTAGTGAAAAGTGAGGGGGGCGGGGAGTTACGGTGTTTGGTAATGGAGCAGAGTCAGAGGACGCCACATTTGTGTTATGGGGTGCCACGGAAATATGTATTTATTCTCAGAGGTTTATTATATTAAGGATATATATCAGCATGGTGGCTCTTGTCGTTTTGTGGTTATGTGTATGTTTATAATGCTGGCCCTGTAGTTTTTGTTTATGGACCTTATTACGACACACAGGGGAGCTACGTTTCACAGTTGGAGATCAGAGACTTAGGAAATAAAACTTTATAATTGTAAGAACTGTAAGCGATAGAAATCGCCCGTTCTCGGTGTAAAAAATATCACCGCTATTGGTGGTATTTTCTACGGTGTTAGTACTCGAAGGAGAATAGTAACATATATGTGAAATAAAATTATGTAATAGGCTCAGCATTTCACATTATCTTGGAAAACAAAAGTTGCTTTTACATAGCAATAAGTCTCTTATAATTAAGGGAAGGAGTGTATATAGTGCTATTTAGTACTCTGCTATGTGATTGATGTCGAATATTTCATAAGAGGAGGCTTTAAAAGTTTTACGATAAACTGGTTTTCTAGGGAAGTGGGTGGAGTGTTCCGTGTATATTGCAGAATAGAAACTAGTAAGAACCAATTGGAAGTGTTGTTTTAAAGTCACATGACTGCACATGCGTGTCTCGACGCCTGTATGCGATAGGTGGGTGCGCGCAACCGGTCGCGCACTATACGAAAGCGGCGAGAAAATATCAGCTAATATGCTCGTGAAGCTTGTTTTGGTGGAAGGAGTTAGTTCTGAAAATAACTTTTTTTTTTTTTTTTTTTTGAAAACAAGTGTTTTGATGCTTTTGATTTCTTAAAGTTGCTACGACATTTTTCAGTATGTCATACTATCCAAATAAAGTGAAGAAATTTAACTTTTCTTGGAGCATTTATGACTCTCAATTATTTGTTTAATTAGAGTAAAGCTTTGCTCTCCGTATACAAGAAGTTCTCCACAGTTCGTGCATTTCATGTGCACGTTCGCCAGATATGGTCTCAAGTCCATCTCAGCACTCGATGGAGATACAGGTCGTCCACCGGAAGATGTGTTGATTACTTCTGATGGTAATAGCGTGGCCTCCGTTTTTCTTGTCAAAGGTGGTCGCTCATTTTCATCAGATTCGGAAGATGAATGCGGAACGGTAGCCATTGTACCGAAGTCTTCGGGAAGATGTTCGACGTTGTTGTCTCTTGAGAGTAGAAAAGAAAGTGATGGAAGTGGGTGGAGTGCTGCGTGTAAATCCCAGAATAGAAACTACCAAGAACCAATTAGAAGTGTTGTTTAGAAGTCACATGACTTCACATGGGAGTGTCAGGTCCTGTACGCGATAGAAGGGTGCGCGCACCCGGTCTCGCACTAAAATAAAGCGGCGAAAAAACATCTCATAATATGCTCTTGGAGCATGTTTTGGTGGAAAGAGTTAGTTCTGAAAAGAACTTTTTTTTTTTTTTTTTTTTTGGAAACAAGTGTTTTGATGCTTTTGATTTCTTAAAGTTGCTACGATATTTTTCAGTATGTCATACTATCCAAATAAAGTGAAGAAATTTAACTTTTCTTGGAGCATTTATGACTCTCAATTTTGTGTTTAATTAGAGTAAAGCTTTGCTCTCCGTATACAAGAAGTTCTCAACAGTTCGTGCATTTCATGTGCACGTTCGCCAGATATGGTCTCAAGTCCATCTCAGCACTCGATGGAGATACAGGTCGTCCACCGGAAGATGTGTTGATTACTTCTGATGGTAATAGCGTGGCCTCCGTTTTTCTTGTCAAAGGTGGTCGCTCATTTTCATCAGATTCGGAAGATGAATGCGGAACGGTAGCCATTGTACCGAAGTCTTCGGGAAGATGTTCGACGTTGTTGTCTCTTGAGAGTAGAAAAGAAAGTGATGGAAGTGGGTGGAGTGCTGCGTGCAAATTCCAGAATAGAAACTACCAAGAACCAATTAGAAGTGTTGTTTAGAAGTCACATGACTTCACATGCAAGTGTCAGGTCCTGTACGCGATAGGAGGGTGCGCGCACCCGGTCTCGCACTAAAATAAAGCGGCGAAAAAATATCTTATAATATGCTCTTGGAGTACGTTTTGGTAGAAAGAGTTAGTTCTGAAAAGAACTTTTTTTTTTTTTTTGGGAAAGAAGTTTTATGATGCTTTCTTTCGATTTCTTAAAGTTGCTACTACATTTTTTAGTATGTAATAGTTTGAAAATGAAGTGAAGAAATTTATCTTTTCTTGGGGCATTTGTGACTGTCAATTTTGAGTTAAATAAGAACGAGGCTCTGCTCTCCATACAAAAGAATTTCTCCACACTTGTTGTATTTCATATGCACCTTCGCAAGATATGGTCTCAAGTCCATATCAGCACTCGATGGAGATACAGGTCGTCCACCAGAAGATGTGCTGGCCACCTCTGATGGTAATAGCGTGGCCAGGGCTCTTGTCGATGCTTTTGCATAATGCTCAGGATGCCTTTGTTTAACATGCCGCTGCATGGTGTGTATAGAAAAGGAATATTTTTTACTTGGATTTCCCCTTGAGAGCTCCGAAATGCATATCGTGCAGGTTACTTTTGGCGCATTCACTTTCTTTTGATCTTCAGGATAAGTGAAAAATTGCCAAATGAAAGATTCCTTTTTTCTTCTTAACGGTGGTCGCTCATTTCCTTCAGATTTGGAAGATGAATGCGGTAGGGCAGCCATTTCAGCAAAGTGTTCCGGAAGATGCTCGACGTTGTTGTCTCTTGAGAGTAGAAAAGATTGTGAGGAAAGTGGGTGGAGTGCTTCGTGTAAATTCCAGAACAGAAACTACTAATAACCAATTGGAAGTTTTGTTTTCAAGTCACATGACTTTACATGCGCTTCTCAGGACGTGTAGGCGGTGACACTATCTAGTTACGAACGTGATTACATACTTAGGAACCAGCATTCAAAAAAACTATGAAATTCACTGAAAAAACCATAGGTTTTACACACGTTATAGTTAGGAAGTAGCATTTGAAAAACCTATGAAATTCACTGAAAAAACCATAGGTTTGACACCAGTTATAGTTAGCTGGAAATTTTACTGACATAAAACCAATGAAATTCCACGTTATAGTTAGTTGGACTCACTATAACTTGCGTGTGTAATGCACTGCTGATGACATTACATATTACATCACTCATGACATGGTCAGTGACATCACTTATGACACCATCCAGTGAATGTGTGTCTTTCTAAAAAATAAATATGTTTTATATATGTATATGTAAAGGTCGAGGGAAGAATAAATGTTTAAATTATTGTCTTAATGAATGTTTTTTTCAAAAAGAAATGATTGGATAACTGGCTTATTAAGTGTACCTTAGTGAATACATATATTAGCGAGTAATGTTTAAATATTTAAATATATGTATCAGTGTTTCACTTTGTGAATAACTGGCTGCATGGATTGATGAGTACCTACATGTGTAGGTATTTGGGTTCTTAGATGTTTTTTTAGTATCAGTATGAGTGTTTCTATGGTTTTATGGGGGTATTACTAATCACATAGATGCATGAATGACTAACTCTCTCTTTGTATGTGTTTAGAAGACACCATATGTGCAGGACTGTATGGGTGGTTGAGTGTGTATAGTTTTATATGCAAATAAATGGATGTTCAATAGTTTATTTGCATGTGTGAGTATGTGTGTGAGTAACTTTTGGATGATTGTCGGTGTGTAACAGGATGTATAGGTGTATCACTACATATGATGAGTGAGTATATGTATGAGTGACTATACAGAACTGTTGGTGAATGAGAGAATGTGTATATAGATGGTGGAATTATTGAATTGGTTGTTGTAACTGGTATGGGTATCTCCATTTTTTTGAAAATGTTAATTTCTATTTTCCAATATGTGTTTTAAGGGTTACATTACACTTAAAGGAGGTCTGTCATCAGTGATGTCATAAGTGATGTCACTGACCATGTCATGAGTGATGTAATATGTAATGTCATCAGCAGTGCATTACACGCGCAAGTTATAGTGAGTCCAACTAACTATAACGTGGAATTTCATTGGTTTTATGTCAGTAAAATTTCCAGCTAACTATAACTGGTGTCAAACCTATGGTTTTTTCAGTGAATTTCATAGGTTTTTCAAATGCTACTTCCTAACTATAACGTGTGTAAAACCTATGGTTTTTTCAGTGAATATATATATATATATATATATATATATATATATATATATATATATATATATATATATATATATATATATATATATGTATGTTTGTGCTTATATATATGACCTGGGGAGACATCCAATAAACGGCTCCGATATGACCTGGGGAGACATCTAATAAACGGCTCCGCTATGACCTGGGGAGACATCCAATAAACGAGGTGGCAAGATTGCGCCCTTTATTGTTTTGGATACGCCTTCGAAGGTCCCCGGAGTTATGCCACTATGCTACTGCATTGACCGAACTATTAGAACTTGATGTGGGCCACAAGATAGTCTGGCTATCCAAATTGAAACAGCTAGTGGGGATATAGGTCTGGCGTAAGCCTGGGTGAGTCAGAACCCGCCTCCCAAAGCAGTTGTAAAAAAGGCCTACTGGGATTGGGTGGCCGCGGCTGCTGTAAGAAGCAAGAACCGTGGTACACTGACAGAAATCTACTTGAGCGTTAAGCCTGCTCCTAAACTAGAATCTCTCCTAGATCCTATTGAGTCCCCGAAAGATAGGGCACTGTGTTCCGATGCCGTCCGGCCCAACACCGCAGGAGTGAAGAACGTCCCAATCCTCTACCCCCGCCGTGACCCCAACACCCGCAATCAACACGGATGGTGGAGAACACGACACCGGGAGAAGGTGGGTAACAAAACAAGGGAACCCAAGGTCTTGGGGAACACAGCTCGCGGTTTCGTCTGTGTCAGCTGACAGCTTGACACAGACGAAACCGCTAAAATGAAAAAAGGGGACAATATTAAACACACCCCTACTAATATTACCAGTGCCAAGTACACACACGAACTACCAACCTCCCTGCTTACCCCAGTTAACAAACGGGAGTGGCTTGATACGAAACAGGAATTCTTCCACTGCAATCGTATTGGTTGTTTCTTGCGTAACCCCAGACCAACCACGCCCCCTCGGGAAACACCGAGAATGTCAAAGGGGGTGGAATTCACAATTCATAAGACAAAAAGGGACAGGGGAAAAAAGGTATCAAGGGAAATCGAAAGACACCCAAAAAACCCCTGGACTCTAAAAAAGAACACGAAGGTAGCGCAAAAAACGGCCGTTATTCAGCTCCTTCGTGAAACCACCCAATCACAACGTACAACAAGATGGTTTGGATACAAAAAGGGATAATAACAGGACGCCAGAACTCATAGGAAACGCAGCCGCGAATCCTAGAACGTCACCGAAGATCAAAAGCAGGTCCCCACAAAGGGTTCAATAATGCCAAAAGGAATAGGAAAACAGGGTAACAGGGAAAAAATTGGATCAAAACCGAGCACTGGAAAAGACCGCTGGAACAGAGCTCGAGGGAAGGGGAACAAGGTAGAACCACAGGAACAGGAATCACACGGCAAGGGACCAATAAAGAAACCAAGCACCTGTTTCCTGTTGGCAGCCCCCTTTTAAAGCGAGCCCTAGGGAGCGTCCATAAATTCGCATATGCACTTGGCACTTTAAGAAAAAACGCTGAACGGGGATAGACAGAAGGCACCAGGCCCCCTTGAACCCCAACACCCTATACCTGAAGTTCAGGTTTGGCACCCTCCCATTGAACGACTTTAGAGCAGGTTGGCGGCACCTGAGGGGGAGCGACTTGGGGTGCCCGGGCTGTGCCTTCCCAAAGGAATTGGTCGCCTATTTCCTCTTCGCCTGCCCAGCTTATGGCCAGGCGAGGAGGAAATGGCTGAAACCCGTTTGTTCCAACCTAGGTTGTAGAGACCACAGGGTGGCGCTGCGTATTCTGTAATCGGAGACCTCGATCCCGAGCCTAATTTGTGGGGTGGCTAAATATCTGGGCTGTGCCTGGCTGAGGAGGATGAAACTTTCTAGGATGAGTCAAGCACTTCACCCTTTTTAAAATGTTTTTATGCTTTTATGATATTGTATATCGAATAAAGTTATATACAATACAATACAGTATATATATGTATATATGTATGTATGCATGTGTATATATACATATATATCCAAGAAAGTTTTCCCACCAACTGTCGCTCCTCTCTACCTCGGGTGCCTCCTTACCGCACGGTGGAGTGCGTTACGATATGTACAACACACTGTTCCCATGCCCATGAACAGCTTCACAATTAAGGACACTCCAGTCAAAATTTTCGTAGTCTCCACGCCAGGTTTATTCTCCAGCGTGCACACTTTAACAGTCAACAAATGCGTTTCGGCGTTGCCGCCTTCGTCAGTGTTGTCTGATTGAGACTCGTTTTTACATTTAAATAAAGTTCTTCAAAACATTGTCATGTGATTAAAAACAAACATAAAAGAAGGGCACCTCAATTGAATTCATTGATGTGTGGCGGCCATCTTGGAGTGTCCGAAAGTATTGCGATTATAAACATTTCATCAATATATTGAATCATTCATTATATTTTGTACAATTTCATCGCATTCATTTTCAACAGTTATGTTTATCTTATACAATTTAGTACCGTTAATTTAGCCCTGAATGGGCATTCGCTTGTTTGCATCACAAGCATACATTTTAACATTTCACATTTCGGTTCACATGTCAGGCCTGAACGTTAGTGCCCAAAGAGTCACATATCTCTTTAATTACCTTGATTGGGTTATTTTCAATACCAATATTGTATGTGACTTTTATTCTACATAGATTCTTTGTTTGGAGCATAATTATGTACCTCGATTCCAAGGTCCTCAATTTCTTAACCCAGTCGCCCCCTCTCTCTGTTCTTATCAATTGGTCCAAAATGAAAAAGGTTAGCAAATTGCTGTTGCTTTTGTGCACTTTATTATAGTGTTGGGCCACAGGGTAGCTCTGATCTTTTAGATTAATTGCTCTCATATGCTCCAATATCCTGAGCTTGGACTGTTTCGTGGTACTTCCCACGTACTTTTTGCCACATGGGCATATTAGGCAATACACAGTAAATTCCGAATTACAATTAAGTAATTTCGAAATTGTCCCCTTCGTTGTTTTTCCTGGTATCTCATATTCTTTTACTTTTTGTGAATTTTTGCAGGCCTTGCATTTCATACACGGATAGAATCCTAAAGCTGGGGCCTTTTTCTTTTTCTTGTATTCATAGTGGCTGTTCACTAGATGGTCTCTGAGGGAAAGGCTTTTACGATATGTGACCAATGGGTAGTCCGGTAGGGAATTGCCCACCACTCCATCTGATTTCAGTATGTTCCAATTTTTGCGTAAAATTTGGAACATTTCCGGAGATCTATCAGTAAAGTTGGTGATTAGCCTTACTTGCATATCTTTAGCTTTTGCTGATCTCCGGAAATGTTCCATGGCTTGGCAGTTCGGGCTGGACTGTTCCCATGAGGCACAGGGTCAGACTGATTTGCATATGGCCATGTCTAAACTGGGGCGGTGTGGAATGCATAAAACGATGGATTTAGGCCCAGATCTCTGTACTGGGGTGAATGTATGACATTGTTCTGCATTCTGTCTATCAACTGTGGTTTTTGCATAAATTACTCCAGTCTGCCCGAATTGTGTGGGTAAAATTGATACCTAGTCACTTTGAATAAGAATGTACTTTCGACTCGTCTAACATTTGGAAGAAATATCTTGTTATATGACAACAGGATACCGACATAACTGGAAGGAAATAAGAACGCCCTGAGGAAGTTCTGTTGTACAGTACAAAATGCGTTGGCTGGCTGTGGTACATGAACTTAAGGAAAATAATAGCATTTGAATATACACCAAGATTCAGCGCTTCAATAAGGACTCTAAGTGATATGATTTGATTGGACTTATTGTGCAAGTGGTGCTATGCCAAACTTTGGAATATTCTCCACTACTCTCTACTACTCACTCTCTACTACTCCACTACTCTCTAATACTCCCTCTACTACTATTCATTCTCTACTACTCTACTGCTCTCTACAACTCTGCCTCTACTACTCACTCCCTACTACTCACTATCTACTACTCTCTACTACTCACTCTCTACTACTCTCTACTTTCTACTACTATCTCTCTACTCTCTCTCTACTACTCACTCTACTACTCACTCTCTACTACTCTCTACTATTCACTCTCTACTACTCTCTCTCTACTACTCTCTCTCTACTACTCTCCCATACTCACTCTCTACTACTCACTCTACTACTCACTCTACTACTCACTCTCTACTACTCTCTACTGCTCACTCTCTACTACTCTCTACTACTCACTCTCTTCTACTCTTTACTATTCTCTCTCTCTGCTACTCACTCTCTACTACTCACTCTCTACTACTCTCTACTACTCACTCTCTACTACTCTCTACTCTCTACTCTCTACTACTCACTCTCTACTACTCTCTACTACTCACTCTCTACTACTCTATACTCTCTACTACTCACTCTCTACTTCTCTCTCTACTACTCACTCTTTACTACTCACTCTCTACTACTCTCTACTACTCACTCTCTACTACTCTCTACTACTCACTCTTTACTACTATCTCCCTACTACTCTCTACTACTCACTCTCTACTACTCACCCTACTACTCACTCTCTACTACTCACTCTCTACTACTCTCTCTCTACTACTCTCTACTACTCACTCTACTACCCACTCTCTACTACTCTCTACTATTCACTCTCTCTGCTACTCACTCTCTACTACTCAGTCTCTACTACTCTCTACTACTCACTCTCTACTATTCTCTCTCCACTACTCTTTACTACTCACTCTTTACTACTCTCTACTACTCACTCTCTACTGCTCTTTACTACTCACTCTACTACTTACTCTCTACTACTCTCTACTACTCACTCTCTACTAATCACTCTCTACTACTCTCTACTACTCACTCTACTATTCACTCTACTACTCTCCACTACTCACTCTCTGCTACTCTCTCTACTGTTCTCTACTACTCTCTACAACTCACTCTCTACTCTCTATTACTCACTCTCTACTCTCTACCTTTCTACCTCTCTCTACTTCTCTCTCTAATAGTCGCTACCTCTCTACTTCTACCTCTCTACCTCTACACCTCTACCTCTCTATCTCTCTCTACATGCACACATATACACACATATATGCATATGCATTTATATATATGTATGTGTATATATATATATATATATACATACTTATATAAACATATATAATCTGCACATCTATATAAATACAAATATAAATGCATGCATACATATACATATATGCATGTTATTTACATGAAAGTTTGAAAAACACTGATAAAAGCAAAGCTAATAAGCCACCTCATTGCAAACAGAATGGCTTTAACTTAAACGAGGGCGAGATCTATTGCATTTTCAATTCTTGTTTACTTTGGTTCCATCAAAAAGGCATTCATATGTGTCACATATTTGCCATACATTCTGAATGTTAGCACTCTAGTTGCTCATTAGCTCACTGTAGTAAAGCTACTGCTCACCAGGGAAGTCGCCTGCTGGTATTCAAAGTGCATGTTTCAATCTGCATGTCAGAATTTTTTTAATGAAATAGAAGAGGAATTGAGCATATGCATTTATATATATGTATGTGTATATATATATATATATATATACATACTTATATAAACATATATAATCTGCATATCTATATAAATACAAATATAAATGCATGCATACATATACATATATGCATGTTATTTACATGAAAGTTTGAAAAACACTGATAAAAGCAAAGCTAATAAGCCACCTCATTGCAAACAGAATGGCTTTAACTTAAACGAGGGCGAGATCTATTGCATTTTCAATTCTTGTTTACTTTGGTTCCATCAAAAAGGCATTCATATGTGTCACATATTTGCCATACATTCTGAATGTTAGCACTCTAGTTGCTCATTAGCTCACTGTAGTAAAGCTACTGCTCACCAGGGAAGTCGCCTGCTGGTATTCAAAGTGCATGTTTCAATCTGCATGTCAGAATTTTTTTAATGAAATAGAAGAGGAATTGAGAAGTCAAAATGTGCCCTAATTTTTATTTCTTCAGCACTAATCATAATTTCTATTGCAAAATGAACCCCCTCATTTTGTTCCTTTTTAAATGAAATGTTTTCAGACTTACCACTTCATTCCAATCAAGATGGCCTCTGGTGTGCCATACTTTTGTCATAAGTAAGACTGTTAGCGTTCTAGTTGTTCTTTAGAACACTCTTGGACATTCTGTCATTGGGCTATACTTGGGCTACATCTGAGTGATATTAGGGCTACATATGGGCTCTTTTGTCTCTGGTGCCCATCTTGGGAGACTGCCGTCAGAATTTTTTAATGAAATAGAAGAGGATTTGAGAAGTTGCTCAAAATGTGCCCTAATTTTTCTTTCTGCAACACTAATCATACTTTCTATGGCAAAATATACCCCCCATTTTGTTCCTTTTTAAATTAAATGTTTTAAGAGTTACCACTTTATTTCAATCAAGATGGCTTCAGGTGTGCCATACCTTTGTAATAAGTAGGACTGTTAGCACTCTAGTTGTTCTTTAGAACTCTCTGGGAAGCTGCAGTAGAACACAAAGGAATCAACTGACAGTTTCTGTCCTTGTTGGATGTACATATTTTACTGAGAATGTCAGACTTCATTCTCACATGACTGAGAAAAATAATGTGAATTTACAGAAAATATGCTTTCAGTTTAGCTTATAGATCCCCTTCCAAACCACTGTGGGAAAAGCATGAGATAATAGTTTTCTTTCAAACATGATTCATGATATCCCAGCAGAAGGCTTTTTCACATGGTAAAATCACCTTTGAACACACCACAATTCCTAAAATGAGTATGGTACCATCAACAAATGATTTATAATGTAACTAAAGTCCTAAAACCTTCTATTAACTGCAATGCTTTTTAATGAGGTGCTATCATGTATATTGGTCCCAAGATGGCTGCCAACACTTCTTGGATGAAGTGCTGACAGCCTATCAGATCTTACGATGAGATGTGTGGTTAGGCTCCGCCCATATATATATATTTTTTCTTTTGATTTTCTCAGGAGGGAGGGATTTACACCATTTAACCAAAAGGGTTATCTGCGTACCAGACCCTACCATTTTTTCAAATTTGGTGTAATTCCGTTCAGCGGTTCGGGCTGTAGCCGTGCCTAATCGTCCTATGGAAATTAACATGGGGAAACCGTTTTGGGACCCCCTTTTTTCTCGGCCCCTGCTTGACGAATCTTCCCAAGACTTTCAGGGAAGGAGTGGAGCGAAGCGGGCCATCTTCTTTGAGAAATTCGAGAAGATTCAATAACCTGTGCCAAAGTTATTCCCAATAGAATGTTGCGGATTTCCTATGGAAACTAGGTCCTAACTATAACTACATATATATTCATGTATATATCTATCATGGCACTGATTTAGAGGAAAGACTGCTTCAGCCTAAGCTATGTAGTGTGTCTTCTATGTCAATTTATCACGTGGTTGTGAAAAAATGCCCGGGAAAAACTTTTTGTACTTAAGCCATTGTGAACTTACTGACTAACGATCTGTGAACAAGGGCGGACGGCCGAAACGCGTAAGATCTGGTGGCCTTGAGCGCTTAATAAATCGTTTTCCGCCCATAACGAACGTTGGAGTGGCGTGGCTTTTCTTTTCCATCATTGCTGTGGCGGCTGCTGCGCTGGTTTGGTGAGAGAGCCTCATTTGTGCATTCTACATCGGAAGGAGGTTGCTTCCGAAGCCGCTTCACTCCCCGCAAGATTGGCTGCAGCTGTTCAACCAAACGTGCTGTCTTCTTCTAAGGAAACTATCAAGCTGCAACCCCCGATCTGGCTCTGGATTTCACTTCGCCAAGTGTCTGCGGTAACGGACCTGCATGGTTGTCGTTCAACGCGTGATTGACCTCGGCGGTGAGTGATTGTGAGCATACGGATGGAGGGGAGGAGTTCTCGGGCTTGGGCGGTCAGTGATCGGGAACTGACTACGTTCGACACTGAACTGCATCAACTGTTTTTTGCGCAATCTCAAGGCACCGCAATTATGTCAGCAGAAACTTTGAAGGACAGGGAAGCGGCGGCAGACATGCTGTATTCAAATCTCCCTACTATAACTAACAAACAAAAGGGAGCCAACAAACCCATGACGACTCCTATTGAAAATACAGATGAAGAGAAAATCAGGGCGGCCATGAAACGCTTAGAGAAATGTATGCGGCAGGAACTTACTAAGTGGTGGGAACACAAATCGCTCACCAAGTATCTGGAGGAGGGGCGGGTGCCCCGTGGCCTTCGCATCCTCCTGGCTCCGAGTTATGAAAATCCCAATCCGGAGATGCTAAAGGAATGGGGGCAAATCAACCTTGATTCTTCCAGTAAACTAATACAATTACTTGTTAAATACGCTGTAATTGATAGAGACGCCATAATGAAGGAAATAGAATCTATCAATGAATTCCTTGCCACGTTTGAACCCAATGATCTAATTGAAAAATTACGCAAAGAGATTGATGAGCGTCTTAAACAGCAAGAAGAAAAGATCAAAAATCGTAAAATCTATAAATTTGCCCGTGACAAGGAGGACTACGCCCAGGGGCGAATATTTACATTCGCAAAGAAATACGAAAACGCTAAGAAAATGAAATTGGCGCAACAGGCATCCAAAAAGCCTGCATCCTCCGCTGAAACCCCAGCAGCGGCATCCACCTCAGCTGGTATGGGCACAACGCTGGAAAATAGCGACAACGAATCTCTTACCAGCAGCTCATCATGGGAGAACAGGAGCGAGCAATTAGATACAACTGAAATGGCGATTCTAAATCTTGGGGAAGAGGTTGATTTTTTATGCTCGGACCGACTGCAAACATTAAGACCCAGGAATCGGAAACAGCAGCCCCAGAACAAGGCAACAAAACAAGACGCAACAAACGCCGAAGAGAACACCGCAAAAAAACAAAAAATCTCCAAAAAAACAAAAGAGGCAGTATTGGCGAAAAAAGAAACAGTGAAGAACACAATCATCAATTTATCCACCGTCGTACTAACTGAGGCAGAAAAACAGCTCTTGAGTTTGGGACTTAGTTATTGTCCTGTATCAGACTTTAGCTATACGAAAACACGTGTGGATATTTTTCTTTACATCCGAAAACTAAAACTTATGAAATTTTTCAACATTAAGGATGGCAATAAGAACAACCCTTCCAAACAGTCTGGAACTGCAGCAAGTTCTCTTGATGTCCCGGCTGGAGACACAAGAGCCTTTCTATCACTGCATCAACTGGCAATGAACGATGTATCGGCTGCTGAGGTGATGGCAACCCAAGATGAACTCCAAGCAGCACAAATATCACAGGTAGGAATGAATTTAAGTCCATTCAAACCTAAGTCTACCTTCATTCCAGTTATGCCTCGTGACTCAATAGACACATTTCATGATATGGTCATTGAGGATCTAAAACAACTGTACCATAAAGTAAAACATAAGAAAAGATACAGAAGCAACCAAGAACAAGCTTATACTACACTGGTTAAAAAGCTAAGTAAAGATCAGAGCATCATAGTGACCATGGCAGATAAAGGTGGCAACGTGGTCATCTGGCCACAGAAAGACTATCTTGCCGAAGCCTTGCGACAACTTAATAATGGGACTTGTTACAACAAATCCAACATGAAATCATATATTGAATCAAAAGAAAGCCTCAAAAAACTTTTGTTCAAATGGAAGAGGGAAAACATGCTCTCCAAAGAGGAATTTGACTTTCTTAATGTTGAAAACCCTGTACTACCCAAACTATACTTATTGCCTAAAGTGCATAAAATGGTGAGCCCTGTCCCTGGGAGGCCAATTATCTCTGCAATCTCCAGTGTGGCTGAGCACATTGGGGAATACATTGATTATTTCCTTCAAAATCTGGTGCAAGCACTGCCATCTTATATTAAAGACACTGGTCATTTCCTAAACAGAATCAAAAATGTTACTTGGAGTGATGATCTATTACTAATCACCCTTGATATAGAATCACTCTATACCAGCATCAACCATCAGGCCGGGCTTAGAGCACTTGAACACTTTTTGGGAACCAGGTCCATTAATTGTTACAATCATAATAAGATGTTAATAGAATTGACAAATTGGTGCTTGCATCACAATTTCTTTATGTTTGGCAAGGAAATATATCTACAACAGAGAGGAGTGGCTATGGGTGCCTGCTTCTCCCCCAGCTACGCGTGTTTACACGTTGGCTGGTGGGAGGAGCAGGTACTCAATGTCACTTACTGTGACATCATGGCTAACAATATACTGCATTGGATGCGTATCATCGATGATGTTTTTATTATTTGGAGGGGGGATCGGATTGATGCAGAAAATTTTATACAATCAATCAACATCAATAATGAGAATTTGCACTTTACATCACATATTGACGAATTGGAGGCAGAGTTCCTTGATGTTAAGATCTTTGCGAGAAATTCTAAGCTATGCACCAAACTGCACCGCAAGAGTACTGCTGGAAACAGCACACTCCATGCCAGCAGCTCCCACCCCCGTCATGTCATTGACAATATCCCCTTTGGAGAACTGTTGAGGCTTAAACGAATCTGCAGCACCGATGAGGACTATCATCTCTGTGCTGCTGAAGCCCTTGACAGATTCAGGGAAAGGGGATATAAAGAAACGGTTCTGAAACAATCCATTGCTAAAGCCAATTGTAGACCCAGGGAGTCTCTTCTATGCAGCTCAGAGTCTAGCTCTGAAGCAACTACAGAATCAAGTAGTAATCCACCCAGATTGATTCTGACTTTCAATAGACAGGAACGCAAAATACGGTCTATCATCAACCAAAGATGGCCAGCCTTAAAAACTGACTTGGTGCTGGCCCCCAGAATAGCGGATAGACCTAATATCATCTACAGGAAAGGATTAAGCATGAGAACCCAACTCAGTCGTGATTTTCCAGAATTGACTAAACAAGATAATTGGATGGCTAGGCCTGGTTTTACCCGTTGTTCCAGTTGTAGAGCATGTAAATTTGGGATAAACACCACCAAATACTCCACACCCTTCAAACCTGACCCTGTGGAAATCAAGGGGAAACACAACTGCAAAACTGATTTTGCAGTATACGTTCTGACATGCACCTGTGGCCTCAGATATGTAGGCAGTACCGGGAAACAGGTGCATGTCAGAATCCTACAACATCTTCGAGCCATCGTGAACAACGACCGCACATATCCTGTGGCCCGTCATTTTAAAGCCATCCACCAGAATAATCTTGACTGTTTAACATACTTTGTCATAGCCTCCGTACCCAAGCCCATCAGGGGGGGAGATAGGGATCTCATGCTCAGGAGATTGGAATCTCAGTTCATCCTTGAACTGGATAGTCGTTTCCCAAATGGTCTTAATACTACGGAAGACCTTCATGTGTTCCTGTAATGTCCTTTTGTTGGCCAGTTTATACTTACTTTTAGCTAGTCTGCCAGTGCCTATCTTTCTTGTTTCTTTCAAAGTTTCCGTTTAGAATTACATTCACTGAATCAAATCCATTCATCATGGCTTACATGTTGAACAGCGATAAGGAGTTTTCACTCCCATCCACATTTGGATATCAACAAAAAAAAGACATCAAAATTTTTTTACAAAAAATAAATTTTCCCTTTACTTTATTCCCTTCCTTTTGGGGGGCACACACATTTCCAAAACCTCTCCATCACTTTTATTTAGACACAGACTAAGGGGGCATGATTATAGGCAGTCATTAAACTCTTTCGTATTGCACGACTCAATCCAGTGACCATGTTATATGTAATCAATCACAATCAATACACTGAGCATTTATGCTGATATCACATCGGATAAACTCATTATCCGATAGATTTGAGACTGCACTGGTGTCACGTATTGGCATTATTTTCTAATGATTATACATTATTTTCTTGTTGTATACAGTATGCCATTCATGTATCAGTGACTGGCTGTTAACATTATACAATTGCGATATTTGCACAGTGTCTCAAATTACATGTCTTTTATAAAAATGTATATATATTTTTATAGACTACAATATATTTATTTTTTTAAATTATAAAATGAATTGTATTTTGATTGTGATTTTAACAACGCATTTATGCTGTTATATTTTTTTCATGTATATATCTATCATGGCACTGATTTAGAGGAAAGACTGCTTCAGCCTAAGCTATGTAGTGTGTCTTCTATGTCAATTTATCACGTGGTTGTGAAAAAATGCCCGGGAAAATTTTTTTGTACTTAAGCCATTGTGAACTTACTGACTAACGATCTGTGAACAAGGGCGGACGCCCGAAACGCGTAAGATCTGGTGGCCTTGAGCGCTTAATAAATCGTTTTCAGCCCATAACGAACGTTGGAGTGGCGTGGCTTTTCTTTTCCATCATTGCTGTGGCGGCTGCTGCGCTGGTTTGGTGAGAGAGCCTCATTTGTGCATATATATATATATATATATATATATATATATATATATATATATATATATATATATATATATATATATATATATATATATATATATATATATATGTATATATATATATATATATATATATATATATACATATATATATATATATATATATATATATATATATATTTATATTTATATATATACACCAAACGATTCCCACCACTTCCGGCTTGCGGCGAGGAAGGAACTCAGACCACCACAACGATTCAGGCAAGATGTTCGTTTGTTTATTTGCGTTTCATCTGCAGCCTGCAATGACGCGTTTCGGGCTTCAAGAGCCCTTGATCACATTCAGCAAACATTGCGACAATTATGCTTTTTATATATTTTTTACACCAAATGTGCACACCCCCTTCGCTGTGTGGACTACCAATCAGATGATTAATGAACATGAAGAAAAGACTACCGAGTGAATGCTCGTCTTTCGGGGTGATGTTAAGAAGAATTGATAACTGCTTAAATGCATAGTTAATTTCTTATAACACATCGATCTCTGATTAAAACTTAAGGCGAGTTAATATACATTATTGAAGTACAACATTGTGTAACAGGATAAATCCTTATTTCATGTATTTACAATATTATTCCCAAAGTTATTATACTTTAGGTCAAACTACAAAAACCTTAGGCAAGCTCTACTTTGATCAAATGATGTATGTTGCAAATATACTGACCCCTTCACTCATACATTCAATTAGAAATGGTTTGAGTCCTGCTTGACCATGAACAGTGCAAAATTTATCCAAAAAGTGCTAAGTCTTGTGCAAAAGTGCAAAAGGTAATAAATATAAAGTGTCCAATGTGCGGTTTGTATTGACATATGCGCCAATATTAAAAGTTCATAGCTATACAGTACTATATACACATAAATATATGCTATCATACAATCCATTATTGAAATCAATATTACCAATGTCCATAGGACGTATGGGAAAAGCCATGAAACATATATCTTGTTATAAGAGTCAATATAAGCTAATTTCAGAGCAGAAGAGAGTCATGAGAGTAAGCGTTGCAGTAAAACTGTATATATACACATGGACTAAAGAAAAAGTGCAAGTCCGAGACTATAATAAACTGTATCAATACATACATATAAAAACACTATTTACAAGTAGTGTACATGTCCTCCGAGTTATTAAGACCCCTTGGCCATTTGCTATCTAATTCTAGTATAAACTTGGTCTCCAGCTGTCTTAACTTCCTTTCCCTATTGCCGCCCCGTTTGGATTTTGGAACAGCGGCAATGACAAAATAAGAAAGACAATTGATGTCTTTGTTGTGGCACTTCGCAAAATGCCTGGCCACGGGATAGGCAGCATCATTATGGAGGATGGCTCTCAAGTATTGTAGGATCCTGACATGTACCTGTAGCTTTGTGCTTCCCACATAATTTAAACCACAGGTACATGTCAGGATATAGACAGCAAAGTCCGTTTTACAATTGAAATTCCCCTTGATGGGTATAGGGGAAGTATCAAAAGGGGTCTCATATGTCGACCTATTACAGCCGAATTTACAAGCCCGACACGTGGGACATTTTTTGAAACTCTTTGCAGGCTGTAACCATATTGTCGGTTTTCTAGTCTCTGGAGAATTTTTATCCAGGTCATTGCCCATGGATCTACCTTTTCTGAAAGTCACAGCGGGGGGAATAGATAATCTTTCTCCCAGAACGTTGTCAGTGAGGACAATCGGCCAATGTTTGTGAACAATGGCTCTAATTTTCCTTTCCTGACGTGAATAGGTCAAAATTAGTCTGGGATTATCTGAGTTGGTGGTTTCAGTTGTAGGCTGAGTGGACCCTTCTTTGAATAAGCTGCTTCTGGGACGTTTGTCTGCTTTGTTGATGGCCGCATTAATGATTTTATTGCTATAGCCTCTCACACTTAGCCTGGTGCGCATATCTTCAACACAGTTTCGGAAGTCATCCTCATCACTACAAATACGCTTAAGTCTAAGGACCTCACCGTAGGGTATACTAGCGATAAGGTGCTTAGGATGTGAACTATTGGCGTGCAGTGTAATATTGCCAGCCGTGTTTTTTCTGTATAATGTACTTTGCAGTATGTTGTTAACAATCCTAAGCTTGACATCCAAAAACTCTATTTGAGTAGTGTGTATGTGGGAAGTAAAAGTTAAGTTTAGGTTGTTATTGTTGATACTATCGACGAACTGCTGTGCGGATGCTGTGTCACCGCGCCAGATGATGAAAACATCGTTGATGTATTGAAGATACAACGCCATATGTTGATCACAAACATCCCTATGTTGACGCCTAAGGACCTGCTCCTCCCACCAGCCCACGTGTAAACACGCGTATATATATATATATATATATATATATATATATATTCACTGAAAAAACCATAGGTTATAGTCGATATATAGTTAGGAATTTGCATTTACAAAACCTTGAAAATTCAATGAAAAAACCATTGGTTTTAGGCCATATATAGTTAGGGATTTGCATTTACAAAACCTTATTTTACTCGCATAAAACCATTGAAATTCCATATATAGTTAGATGCGCTAACTATATATCGCGCACCCGCAATCCACTGCTGATGATGTCACATATTACATCATTCATGACATGGTCAGTGACATCACTGATGACATCACTGATGACAACTCAAATGACATCACTGATGACAACATCCAGTGACTGGAAGTTTCTGTAAAGTTAAAATATGTCTTACATATTGAAGAATGAGTGGATGTATAAATGTCTGGATGAAGGATTTAGTAGGTGCATGACTGACTGTATGAGGGAGTGATTAAATGTGTCTCACTGAGTGCATGGGTTAGTGATTAAACTGTATTAATTTGTGTATCATTATATCTGTTGTTCTGTAAACTGCTGCATGTGTTGATCAGTAGCTATATAAATAACTATATGGGTTATTGATTGGTTGCTCAAGTATTTGTATGGGAGACTGAGTATGTGTGTGGGTGGCTGGGAGGTGTGTGACTCTGTGCATAGATGTGTAAGCAGTTGATTCACTAGGTGAATGAGTTCAAGAGTGCATGTGGAAACAGCTATATGGGCGGTTGACTGTGTGCATGAGTGTATTGGTGAGAGAATGGATATCTCAGTGCTACATGTCAAAGTAAGTACATATGTAAAACACAGTACATGTGAGAGTTAACATATATAAATAACTGTGCATAACAGCCAGCGAATGTGTGAGTGGCTGTATGGATCATTGTGAACATGTATCAAGGATTGTATAAGAGAGTAAATATGTATTAGAATATGTTTCAATAAGTAAGGTGTGTATAACTGTATAGTTGAGGAATTGGAGGTGTGTTTGATTCTTTGCATGACTGTCTAGGTGTATGAGTAACTCCATGGATGAGTGACAGTCTGTGAGTGTCTGTTTTCACTGAGTGTATCTAAGGATATATCAGAGTCTGTAGAGGTTCATCGTATTAACACATGAATGATGTCATCTGTGATGTTGTCAGTGATGTCATTTGAGTTGTCATCAGTGATGTCATCAGTGATGTCATTTGAGATGTCATCAGTGATGTCATTTGAGTTGTCATCAGTGATGTCATCAGTGATGTCACTGACCATGTCATGAATGATGTAATATGTGACATCATCAGCAGTGGATTGCGGGTGCGCGATATATAGTTAGTGCATCTAACTATATATGGAATTTCAATGGTTTTATGCGAGTAAAATAAGGTTTTGTAAATGCAAATCCCTAACTATATATGGCCTAAAACCAATGGTTTTTTCATTGAATTTTCAAGGTTTTGTAAATGCAAATTCCTAACTATATATCGACTATAACCTATGGTTTTTTCAGTGAATTTCAATGGTTTTTTAATAGCAAATATGAAAAGCTTTAAAATGTCAAGTACGTGATAGATAAAAACATTTTCGTATTTATGCACGCTGATGTGCTTTGAACGCTGCACCCCCCCCTCCCCTCTTTTCTCTTAGTAGTACTCTCTCTTTGCAGATAGTGAACGGTAGTTAACGCAGACCTTTACCCCTGTTGTAATCCGTCGTACCTGCTTGTCTCTCCATTTGATTGATTGTTATCCAAGCATTTACTGTTTTACAATTGATTCTCTTTGGTTCATTATCTATTTACAAACAAGCACAAAGTCGCAATACTCTGTTTAGTCTTTGCAGATAGTGAAAAATCGTGTAAAAAAATAAAAGTAATCGAGCAAAATCAGTAGGCCACTAATTGGATCTCTTTTTGACCTCGCTAAAATAGAAATATTAGGAACAACCCTTCATGAGAAATACGAAAATAGTGAGATGAACTTAGCTCCACACCATGAGGGCTGCAAGACAGCTCGACTCCGTCACCCACCCCGCCCAAAATAACGACAAACCCTATGCAAATATTAAAAATATAGACAACACACCAGCAAAGAAACAGGGTAAAACATTTTATTAAATAACTATTTACATAACTATTTTATACTTTTTATTGCCCGATCCGGCTAGCTCAATCGATCGAGCATGAAACTCATGCACTCTGATAGCAAGCGTTGCTACTGATGCTATGCAGACCAAAACTGGTTTTCAGTTTGTACATTTTTCTAGATTTTTCAATCCAAGGTTGGTTGACTTTGTAGAACGATGGCTTCAGATTTACAACATACGGTGTGGTGGCGCGGACTGGGAGGGGGCGCTTCGCTCCTGCCCCCTCCCCAAGTAAGATTTTCATACGTGAAAGTACGTTAATGGTTTTGGTCCCTGAGTTGCTTCAATGTCACTGCCATTCTCAAATGGCATAAGTTCTGGATGTTGGGTGCCATAGTTCAGAGTTCTGAGCAGCGCTTGTAACACTGTCTGAAGCTTATTTCCACCTACTGCAGCTTCACTATTCTCAAAGTAAGTGAGTGTCGTTTGTGGACCTGACTGCATTAGAAAACAATGTCATATGAAACCTTCCTAAACAGCTTGACGGAGGCCCCCGAGGGGCGGTGTGATGGCCATGGACTCGGAGAAGACACTTGGCTCCGACCCCCTCCCCAAGTCTTATAGCACCGGTGTAGCCTGAGATCGCCCCCGACATAGGAGGCCGGCTCTCGGGGTCCGGCGGAACTTTTTGCCTTTTGATGACTCTTCTATTCTGGACCTTGTCCCACAATCCGTTTGACCTGAAGACACGCTGTAGTGGGGCGCCCCTTTACCGTTTCAGTTGCCATTCCGCCCGCTTTTGCTACACTGTGCCTCTTCCGCCATTCAGCTGTTTACCGCCCGCTCTTGCGACTACAGCGTCTCGCTCACCATGTAGTTGAGTTGCTCCCGCTCTTGCGGTGCAGCGATAGGCGGCTGCCACAGGACTCTCAAAATGGCGGCCGGCTCTTCGGATTTGGGCCTGGTCCACTAAAATGGCCCTGGGACTCCTTGGAACTCGGACGCTTCCCTGATAGGGCTTGGGTCCCATTCTCGAAAACGTCCCCTCAGCCGTGAAGATTCTACAAAAGTCTTGGGGGCCCCCGACTCCCGCAGGCTTCTGGTGGGGAGCGGCTGCCATGTCTGCTTGTGAAATGGCCACGACGGAGCTACGAGATGGTAGTGCTCTCATGCTGACGCCAGCTTTAGTCTGAAACATCCAGAAACACTGTAGACTACCAATTCGATCAGTTCCGGTAGCGCCCCAACATGACCCGGAAGAGAAGAACTTGCCCTCTCCTCTTTGACTGATGGTTCTTGTTGCCTGTCCCCTCTGTTGTCATTTAACAGAACTTTTTGGACTGCTGAAAGGGGTTGTGTTCCGAACGCTGGTTGGTGGAGACATTTTGACTATATTCTTAACCTACGTTGTCGCGTAATGCGTTATATGACACGCCGCGTTAGCGCACCCGGAAGTGATCCGAGGCGCGGCGCGCAGCGGGTAACGTAAGCATAACAGGTCATGTGACTTGTTAATAAAACTTTTCATTGGTTCATTTTACTTTTGTTATTTTAATGATGAAAAGCTTGGTCATATGACCTAAAAATTACGCTTTTTATTGTTTTCGAACATTATTTTTTTTAAACATATGTTATAATATTCCAGGCTAATGTACTTTCCCGGAAAATTTACAACTGTCCTGCAAGTAAAATATATTCCTTTTTCGAGAAAAAGGGCGTTTCTTTGTTCCATGACGGAGCCGTTGAGTAAAAGAGACTCGGCCTGCTGTCTTAGTCGCCGATACGCCTGATTATCAGATTCTTATCGATCACTTTATGTTGCAGAAATAAAAAAAAAAACTGACCTTGATCATTTATCTTTACTGCGTTCCTACATATTATACCTTTTATCCGTCATGTAATTGGACTGCTTTATTTCACTTGCCTTTTACTGATTCGAAAACAGTGACTAAAAGTAAAAACTTTACCAATGTAAATACTACTACCGTGTTTTGTTTTAAAAACCTTTATTGTGAAAATGTCAGTATACAAATACGGGCCTATAACCACGTGGGCCGGCCACGGAGCAAACTGAAATCGTATATGATGAGGAGACATTTACACTGTAGAGGAACGTAACGAGCGGGCCATTAGGTTGGAAGAACTAAGGTGTCTAACAGTTGCGGAATCGGTGGACGTACATTTTGTAATTAAAATAAGACAGGGCCACTTACAATAAAATTTTCTAGATATACATTTGCGGGCAAGGAGTTACGAGTCCCATTTATACCGGCGCCATTTTGGGCGAGGCCGGGCAGGTCCAAGATATAGTCAAAATGTCTCCACCAACCATCGGCCAGACCAGAACCCCTTTCGGCCCTGTATGCTACAAGATGGTGTCTTCCATTCAGAAAATATTGTTGGCAGCATTTTGAAAGGAAACAGAAACAGCCGTTCTCCTAGTGAGTTTCACATTGTTACATTTAGGAAGAATGTTGAAGAGTAGTATGTGGAAAATCTGAAGCCATTTTTCTACAAACTCTCAATCAGCCTTGGATGGAAAAAAAAATCCTGAAGAATGTACAAACTGAAAACCAATTTTTGTCTGTATAGCATCAACAGCAACGCTTGAGTCAGCTTTGTGTCAGCTTTGTGTCAAGCCGCCATTTTCATCTTAATCAATAGCGTCCCCCTGCAAACATTCAGGGACCTGGTCGTGTCTTCAGATGAAACGGATTGTAGGAAAAGAAACAGAAAGGAAAAGGAAAAAAGTTCCGCCGGACCTCGGGAGCCGGCCGCCTATGTCATGTGCGACCTTTGGCCACACCAGGGCAATAGTGAAGCTGCAGCAGGTGCAAATAAGCTTCAGACAGTCTTACAAGCACTGCTCAGAACTCTCAAATGAGGCACTCAACATCCAGGACTTGCCATTCGGATCTTGGCGCCTTGTGCTGGTTCCGACCTATTCACACATCGGTCCACTACTGACATCACCTCATAAGCCAACGGGGCACCCCACGCCGACTTTCGGCGCAGCATTGTAGGATGGCCACACCAGTGCGGCAAATTGCTGGACACCACCTCGGTGCCATCCGGATCTCGGCGCGTTCGAGTCACTGTACCGCAAAACTGACCGGAACTCAGCTGGACACGCCGTCTTTCGGCGCAGCATTGTAGGATGGCTACACCAGTGCGGCAACTTGCTGGACACCACCTCGGTGCCATCCGGTTCTCGGCGCGTTCGATTCACTGTACCGCAAGAGTGACCGCAACTCAGCTGGACACGCCGTCTTTCGGCGCAGCATTGTAGGATGGCCACACCAGTGCGGCAAACTTGCTGGACACCACCTCCGTGCCATCCGGATCTCGGCGCGTTCGATTCACTGTACCGCAAGAGTGACCGCAACTCAGCTGGACACGCCGTCTTTCGGCGCAGCATTGTAGGATGGCCACACCAGTGCGGCAATTTGCTGGACACCACCTCGGTGCCATCCGGATCTCGACGCGTTGTGCTGCCTTCGGCCTATTCGCACATCGGTCCGCTACTGACGCCGCCTCACGTGCCAACGGATTTTCTACGCTTTTTGTAGCCCTATGCCGCATAACAGGTCATGTGACTTGTTTATAAAACTTTTCATTGGTTCATTTTACTTTTGGTTTCCTAAAGATGGAAGGCTTGGTCATATGACCTAAAAATAACACTTTTCATTGGTTTAGAACATTTTTTTTTCCCAAACGATGAAAGCCCCACCTTGTTTCTGGATCATTCAGACTGAAGCTGGCGTCAGCATGAGAGCACCACCATCTCGTGGCTCTGTCGTGGTCATTCCGCGAGCAATCATGGCAGCCGCTCCCCACCGGAAGCCTGCGGGAGTCGGGGGCCCCCAAGACTTTTGTAGAATCTTCACGGCTGAGGGGACGCTTTTCGAGAATGGAGCCCAAGCCCTAGCAGGCAAGCGTCCGAGTTCCAAGGTGTCCCAGGGCCATTTCAGTGGACCAGGCCCAAAACCGAAGAGCCGTCCGCCATTTTAAGAGTCATGTGGCAGCCGCCTATCGCTGCACTGCAAGAGTGGGAGCAACTTAACAACATGGTGAGCGAGACGCTGTAGCCGCAAGAGCGGGCGCAACTCAGCTGGATGGCCACCACCTGGGGAGGCCCGTTCACGCCGCCTCCCCCACGCCCCCCCCCCCGGGCCGCCCCACGCCAATTTTCGGAGCAGCATTGTAGGATACCAAAACCAGTGAGGCAGTTTACTGGACATCACCTGGGTGCCATCAACATCTCAGCGCGTTCTGCTGCCTTGGGACTATTCGCACAACAGACCGCTACTGACGAGGCCTCCCCCCGCACCACCCGGGACGCCCCACGCCAATTTTCGGAGCAGCATTGTAGGATCCCAAAACCAGTGCGGCACCCAGGCGACATCACCTGGGTGCCGTCCAGAACTCTGCACGTTGTGCTGCCTTGGGACTATTCGCACAAAAGACAGCTTCTGACCATTGTTGCTTTTTTGGGTGAAAAATGTTTAAATGTTTTTACAGTTTTTGTTCCGTTCATTATATTTAAAAGTTAATAAAGTTTTATAATGTTACTTTGTTGGAGTGTTATAAATTTTTTTTAAAACGGGTGAATGGGGCCTTGAATCGGGTTATTGTCATGTGTGGGCTTTGCAAGTGTACTGCTACAGGATCGGACATTTCAAACTCAAATGCACGTTCTTTTTCTTACCTTTCCGAAGCATGGAGCGCAATAGCAGGCAGAGAAAGGGTGATGCACGTGTTGAACACTGCCTGGCCTGGCAAGTTGCTGGCAGTGCCCCCCCGCCCGCTCCTGAAAGAGGGCACACACACACCGCCGCCCCGAGTACTTCACAAATCTTTAAAAGACCATGCGCTTGTTCATGAGGCTTAAATGGTTTATCACCCCTTCTAGAACCCCTGCATCGACCCTCTGACGTTTCCTGGAAGAATTAGCACGTAACACAATACCAAGCCCTGTCAGCTGAAACCCCCGAGAAATCATGGGGCATATTATCAAGGGGGGTTATTTCCGCTTTTTTGGCTTTAAAAGCCAAAAAAAAAAGAGATAAAATGATCTCCCTATTACCAAGCTGTCGCTAACACCAGTTAGTGACAGCTAAAAGGAGATAGCGACCATCTTGGGCCCCGCTTTGCATATCAGTGATATTTATCACTAATGACATGCAAAGTGGGCGTGCCAAGATTTTAGCGACTGGAAACAGTCCCTAACCATCGCTATCTCCTATTACCAACTTTTGGAGATATTCGCGCTAAGCGCGAATATCTCCAAAACCTAACACCTGCCCTGAGCAGTTTTAGCCATGTTATCCAATGGGAAGTGGATAACATGGCTAAGAGCATTTGCTGGATAATGCATGAATATCGCTGACTTTTCAACGATATTCATGCATTGCGGCCGTTTTTTATCGCATTTGCGATAAACCTTGCTAATAGCAAGGTTTATGTGCGATAAAATTCGCCGATGTGCGGCGATAATTTTTGTCTCTAAACAAGTTAGAGACAAAAATTATCGCTAGTTGTTGGTAATATGCCCCCGGGTTTTTCCTTGCAGGAATCGGGAAGCGAAAGACTAGCACTGAAATCAGTAGTCTCACGCCTGAATCGGGAGGGTTGGCATGTCTGGATACTCTACAGCTGGGGCCATAAACTACATCCGCAGGGGTAGGTGATAGCCTGGGTCCGGCCTGGACAATCGGACACAGAGGAAGAGGAGTGTCAGAGGGTGCGTTAGTGAATAGGGTGAAAGGGAGGTGTCGGGCGGGCACAGGGTGTGATTCTCAGAGAAGAGCAGCGCAGATGGGGGGAAGTATATGGCCCATGCATGAGAGAGAGAGCGGGGGTGACCAGTGCGTGGGGGAGATGCTTGCGAGGGTGGGGAACCGTGCTGAGAATCGGCGGCGTGCAGAGAGTGGCCCTGGTCAAGGCATCTAAAATGGCTGCCGTGCACGACAAAATTGTGGCATTGGACAAAAACGCAAGATGGCGCAGACAATGTTTATCAATAAGGATTCATTTATAACAAAATATTTACTCGCAGTGACAAAATGGTGGTCAACACTTCCTGATTTCCATCGAATCGAACGTTAACAAACGTCACGCAGCAAAAAAAAAAAAAAAAGCTCACGCACAGAGCAGTTTTTAGACATGTTATCCAATGGAAGGTGGATAACATGGCTAAGAGCATTTGCTGGATAATGCATGAATATCGCTGACTTTTCAGCGATATTCATGCATTGTGGCCGATGTGCGGCGATAATTTTTGTCTCTAAACAATTAAAACGAAGCACAAAATGGCGAATTCCCGTTTCGCTACCAGTTTGCGGCCCAGTTCGCGGCCCGTAAAGCGCTTCTACCGTGAAGAATCATTTTTTTTTTATTTTCCCCACGGGACCCTTTAATAACCCCAACAACATTCCTAGGGGGTCAAGAGGGGTATACCTTGCCCCCTTTCAATAAATTCCCCCTTCGTTTTTTACCTCTTCTTCTCTCTCGATCCTACCGAGAGATAAGATGGCGGCCGCTCTGGACTGTTTAGAATGTTGACAGACACCGGAGAGCCAATCAGCTTTCTGCGCGCAAAGTTCCGTTTCGCGAAAAGTAAGCGGACCGGAGCGCAGCCCGGAGCGCTGTTACAGATATATATCTTTTTTTGAACGTTAATTTCTCAAAAACTACTGGAGCACATATATTGAGACCTAGCAAAGGCACATCGGGCTAACAGTCCCTACAATTTTGCCAAGTTTCGTGCAAATCCATTCAGCCGTTCGAGCTAAAAGTGAGTCCAACCGCCCTATGGAAAACTCAATGTTAAAAACGCGTTTTGGGACCCCCCTTTTTTCTCAGCCCCCCCTTGACGAAACCCCCCCCAAATTTTCAGGGGCTGCTCAGAAACGAAATGTGCCATTTTACTGAAAATTTCAGCCGATTCCGTCCACAAACGCCAAAGTTATTAGACATAGAATTTTCAAAAATCCCATAGGGAATTAATCCTAACTATATATACCTACTGGCGATAGCCAGTAGGTAATATATATATATATATGCTATTGGAGGAGGATTCAAAAAGTGCAGTGTTTGCAAGGCATGCAAAAATGGTTGTAACAGGACAGAATACACGGTGCCTTTTAAAATCAAGCCCGTAAAAATCAAGAAACGTATGTCTTGCAGAACTGATTTTGCAGTTTACATCTTGCAATGCCCGTGTGATCTCCGCTACGTGGGGAGCACACGTTTACCAGTTCACAAGCGTGTATTGCAACACATTAGGGCCATTGTGGGCAAAGATCAGGCATACCCAGTGGCTCGCCACTTTGAAAGCACACACAATAGTGATCCTTCTTCACTGCTGTATTATGCCATTGATTGTATAATGCCACTTAAAAGGGGAGGAGATCGAGATGCTCAACTTCGCCTGTTGGAGACAAGGTATATAATTGAGCTCGATAGTAAGGCCCCACGGGGCTTGAACGCGAGCGAAGATTTATATACCTGTCTGTAGATATGAGTACACGATATATGCAGTGGTCATTACTCCGAATATTGTTATTGTTTCCTTTTTCTAGGTTGGTTTTTCCACTCTTTTGTAGTAAGGTTTCCATATGTCAAGGGATTTAAATGTATATGATAATATTCAAAGATGATAAATTATTGACAGCTTTTCCACTCCAAATTCCCTCAATCTTTCCCATGAAATTGTTTTTTTAAAACCACACATAAGAAATTTCTGCACATTTTTTCTTAGATTATTTTGCACATTTGTTTGCACTAGGTTATTAGGGGAGTCTGCTGGAAGAGGTAGAATGTGTATGAATTTGGAGAGGACAATTACTAGGACAAAACTAGGCCCCTAGATACCTCTCAGATAGGGGTATACACTATAACCATTTCTACATGTTTTTAATGGGATGGATAGAAACTACAGTTGGATCCGCGTATATAGATAAGTAATAACAGGATAATTTGAGTTGCAAACTAGTCTTTATGGATGAAATCAAGTCTGTTAGATTTTTGTAGACCTTAGAATACTCAACAGTAGGTCTCTTAATTGTAAATAATGTACATATGACAACGAATATGGATTGTTCTAAATGTTTATTTATTTATATACATAGATGAGAGTTGTACATACACATATATATGTATATATTTTTCTACTTACCAACATTTGGTCTAGATTATAGATTATATATTTGTACAGTTTTATATTTTGCGTGATGTTGCACTGGAAATCTACAGACATAAGAATAATTTGACCATGTTTGTGACCATTTTCAAACTAGGGCACTTGCCCTTAATTTTTGTACATAAATCATTATGGTCTTGTAAATACGGATCTAAACTGTAAAATGTATATACATGGTTTATGTGTAACATGGGGTCAATGGAAAGGGCGGTTCTTACCTGGTTGGCTCCGCCCACCTAACACTCTCCACTCCTTAAGTACCCTCTTCCATTACAAGCAATGTATCATGTGATCAAGCCTCCGGCTGGAGGCGAAACGCGTCATGCGGGCTTGCTGGGTTGTAATTTTTGAAACTTAAGATGAATTAAATCACTGCACTGGAATCCCTTGGGTCTGCCTTTTTCGTTTTTTTGACGGTCTGGAGGTGACTGTTGATACTGTGAAAGCAGTATCGAGCGAAGTAAGAAAGATATATATATATATATATATATATATATATATATATATATATATATCTCATACTGGCAGTCGCCAGTAGGTAGTTATAGATAGGACCTTATTTCTATTAAATACAAGAAATTCTCTACACAGCTACAGCCCAAATTGCTGAATGGAAGTACACAATATTTGGCAAAAAGGTAGCTCTTGGTCCAGAAAGTGACCTTTTTTTTAAATGGTGTAAATTAGTTCAGTACTTGTGAGAAAGACAAAAAATTAAAATGTATATATCTGAGCACCGAGGAGGAGTCACAACTCCTCCTGAGCACGAGTCACAAGAAAACAGTACAGAAAAAAGGTGAAAAACAAGAAAAAGGGGCAAAGTAGAAACATCCTGCCCCCGATGGCCTGCTCAGGGGGTCCCACAAGGACCCCCAGGGCCACCAAAGCGTTTTTAACAGATTGGCCGCATTCACACTGGGTGTGAGCTTCCGACTGAGAATATAAAAAAGATGAAGCACAGGCTCCTGCGCTTTGTTTTTCTTAAGCCCCCGGGTGGGCCAGGTCCCGGGGCTATGGC